>NC_079898.1:26493334-26496476 GCF_024868665.1 Triplophysa rosa | reverse complement strand
GAGAGAGAGAGAGAGAGAGAGAGAGAGAGAGAGAGAGAGAGAGAGAGAGACAGAGAGAGAGAGAGACAGAGAGAGAGAGAGACAGAGAGAGAGAGAGAGAGAGAGAGAGAGAGCCTTGTTGTCTGGCAGCAGGTTAAACTGCATGATCATCTGTTGTGTTGTGTGGAATGACAGGAATCACACTCACTAGACAATACAAAACACAGCACATAAACACACGTGTCTAAGTACATTTTGATTTTTTTATGGATGACTGAATAGTGTATAAAGCAGCCAATGACATCGCAGAAAAGATGCGAATATGACTAGATGTTGTGACGATGAAGAAGCTGCTGGATAAATGAAAACGGAACAGTTCTGCAAATTTTAGGCGAAGAGTGACTAAAGATGAAAAGATTTATGTTCGATTTTTTTAGTCTCCAGACATCTTTATGAGATTCTGTCACCCACATTGTCACAGTATTACTTTGTTTTGGTTTTGTCTTCTGTGTTCATTGCCTGTGTCCGTCTTTAGTTAATTAGTCCCTCACCTGATTCTGTTGAACCTGATTCTGCTCCCAATGTGTATTTAAGCCTGTCTGTTCTTTTAGTTCAGGGGTGGGGAACCTTGATCCTGGAGGGCAACTGTCCTGTAGAGCTTAGCTCCAACCGGCTCAACAAGCCTGTCGTGAAGTTTCTAGTAATCCTGAAGACTTTAATGAGCTGGTTCAGGTGTGTTTGATTAGGTTGGAGATAAACACTGCAGGACAGTGGCCCTCCAGGATCAAGGTTCCCCACCCAGTTTCGTTCATGGTCTGCTGTTGCATGGTTGTGTGGATTCTCTTCCGTTTACCTACAGAACAGCAGACCTATAAGTATATTTTTGCGGCGTTTTTTCTCTTTTCTTTTTCGTGTTGATTTTTGTTTCCTCCTCCCGGCATGGCTTCCAGCTCCTGTGTTTGGAGCAGGGAGACCGTTCACTGGAGGACCACACAAGGGACTTCTTAGATCTGGTGTGTCTTACACACTTCCCTGACCGCTCGCTCTCCCTGACCGCTCGCGCTGTGTTTTTTTATCACCATGGCCTGAACGAGCGTTGTAAGGCACGCCTGCCAGTGAACGGTCCCCGTGAGGAATTCACCACTTTTGTGGAGAGTTTGCCCGGCTGAGGACATCTCCAGACCCACTACCAACCAAGAGACCAGTCAGCCTTCACCCCGCTGCACGGAGCGTCTGCCAGAGGCCACCGCAGATGGAGAGCCTGAGCCCACCGTGACACAAGTGCCAGCCTGCGACTGAGCCCGTCATCTCCCCGGAGCCTGAGCCTCAAGACATGTCTGACCAGGTGCATGAGCCAGCAACACCGTGCGTCGCCGTGGGAGTTCTGGGTGAGATAGAGGGCCTAGAGGGAAGCCCCGCCACACTCCCACCGCTGAGGGTGAGCTGCAACTGAACTCTGCAATTTTCGACTGAGCTAATAATGAGAAATTCCGTCTGCTCCCACCCCCGCTGGTCCCGTGCAGCTCTCCTTCGTCTTCGCTGGTCCCGTCCAGCTCTCAGTCAGCCAGCACCTCCTCTTCAGCCTGCAAGAAGGTCCCGCCCAGCCTCCAACTCCCTCCTCCTCTGCCTTCACCAGCCTGTTCATCGTCCGTGGGCTCGCTGGGCCTTGAGGACCCCTCGTCTCACCCTCAGCACACCATTGCCGTTTGGTCAGATGAGCTTCGGGCTCTTCAACTGCCAGCTACCTCGGGGGTTGAGTATCCCATGTCTCAGCCTCCAGCCTCTGAGACCCAGACTTTACCTCGGCACTCCGACCCATCGGCTAAACCTTGGCTCCTGCCTCCCTCGTCTCTGCCGTGGCTCATCATCCAACCAGCTCCACCAGGCTCCCTCCGGTTCCACCTTGGTCAGCCGTCGGCCATCCGCCGCCTCGGGACTCCAATCCTCCGGCTGGGCTCCTCCTCCATCTGCATCATTTCTGTCACTCGGCCCCCTGGTGGACTGTCATCTTGACCGGGCTCTGGGTCGCCCCCTGGCTCCTCCTGCTCCAGACACCTCCCTCAGAACTCCTTCCCATCATCTGCTCCTCTCCTGCTCCACGCCCACCTCCTGAACCCCCACACTCCCTCCCCAGTTGGTCCTGGCGGCGCAAGGACGTGCCGTTCAGGAGGGGGGCATTATGTCACAGTAGTCCTTTGTTTTGGTTTTGTCTTCTGTGTTCATTGCCTGTGTTCGTCTTTAGTTATTTAGTCTCTCACCTGATTCTGTTTAACCTGATTAGGCTCCCGATGTGTATTTAAGCCTGTCTGTTCTTTTAGTTCATGGTCTGCTGTCGGATGTGTTGCATGGTTGTGTGGATTCTCTTCTGTTTACCTTGGATTATTATTAAAGTGATATTTTGGATTACCTTCTTCTTCGTTCGCTTCATTACCACAGCCATTCTGTTACACGTGTGATTTTTTCATTGATGAAACCTGAACTATCTCCTGTGCTGACTGGTAGGATGCATTATCTATCCAGGAAGCACTTATACCAGTAAACTGCTCAAATCCCAGTCAACATCATAACATGTGAATGAGGCAAAATACACCTGCTGGTCTGAAATTCTTTTTTTCCACAGCAACAAGTGCTACCATGATCATTGTATTTGAATATTAAAAATGAATAAAAATGAAGAGACTATTTTAAAAAATCTGTTTTCCTGAATTTACTAGGTATGTGTTTGGGTAAAATGGTCACTTTTGTTTCATTCTGTGAACTACTAACAACATTTCTCCCAAATTGCAAATAAAAAGGTTTTCTTAAAAGTTTCTATTTGCATGTATTTGCAGAAAATGAAAACTGGAGAAACAGGTCAAAATAACAGAAAACATGCTCTGTATTTTTCACTACAAAGTTCATATTCGCTTTTAAGCAATGCAACAGTAATATTTCTACACGTATTTTGGATGTGATAACCTGGATTTTTATCACAGTTTTCATGCGTCTTGTCATGCTGTTAGTATTTCACATTGCTGTTGGATGACTATATGTCGCTCCTGAGGTTTGACTTTGTTGAAATTCAACAGACACTGGACTGGAATGACCACAATACATCTAAAAAATGCTGATTAAATGAACATTTGGAATTTTATTTGGAAAAATCTTTTTTTTTTTTTTTTTT
>NC_079898.1:26487693-26493215 GCF_024868665.1 Triplophysa rosa | reverse complement strand
AGAGAGAGAGAGAGAGAGAGAGAGAGAGGGAGAGAGAGAGAGAGAGAGAGAGAGAGAGAGAGAGAGAGAGAGAGAGAGAGAGAGAGAGAGAGAGAGAGAGAGAGAGACAGAGAGACAGAGAGAGAGAGAGAGAGAGAGAGAGAGAGAGAGAGAGAGACGGATCAGTGTCGTGATTCAGTGTCCCTCAATTCAAACAGAACGTGATAAAAAAACAATGCAGCACTTTTCCATTAAGACAGTAAATGATATTAATACTCGTCTAAAACATGAACGTGATGATGTCAAAGGAAACGCTGCAGTCGAGAGCAAAAACAGGCTGACAGAAATTTACCAGCATGCTTTGCACTCAGACGAGAGTCCAGAAACCTGACACTCTGGTATTTCCTTCATTGTGAATTACTGCTGTTCACATACACACAAACACAAACACACACACGCACACACACACACGCACACACGCACGCACGCACACACGCACGCACGCACACACACACACACACACACACACACACGCGTGCGCACACAGTTAGATAACAGCAGTCTAAATAAAGCCCCTCTCCAGACGTTACTATGGTAAACACAGTAAAGAACACAGTGAAGAACCGTTAGAAGTGTTTGTGAAATTACTGTGACAGCGATGAACACTTTAGACCACCAGTAAGAGAGAGAGAGACACACACTTTCTCCTTCATTGTGATCAGTTTAAAGAAGTGAGAGAGAAACACTATCACACAATGTCAAAGGTCATGCCAGAGTTTGATAGGTGTTCAGAAACAGAGCGGATGCAGATGTTAGAGAGAGAGAGACGACAGCTTCAATATCTCCCAGAATGCTTCCATATGCGCGCGCACACACACACACACACGCACACGCACACGCACACGCACACGCACACGCACTCTCTCTCTCTCTCTCTCTGTGTGTGTGTGTGTGTGTGTGTGTTTGGGCTTTTCCAGATGTTTTTAATTATTACCATGCATGTGAGTGAGTTTATGATGACAAAACTGGACATTCTCTCAGTAATCTCTCTGTGAATATTGCGGAATGATCACGAGGTGCTATTATCTGAAAGGGATAGTTCACCCAAAAATGAAAATTCTGTCATAATTTCCTGTATAAATGACTTTGTTCTGATGAACACAGAGAAAGATATTTGGAAGAATGTCAGTGTAACAAAGTTCAATGTAGGGAAGGAAGGAGGCGGGAACCGGCGAACATTTAAACAATAAACTTTAATCAAAAATAAACAAACAATAACACGGAAGTAAAAGGCCGGCAGCCACCTCACGGTCGACTGCCGGCCACACAAACATAAACAAAACTTAACAGTTTCCGCGCCCGGTCCTCTCTCGTCGGCAGTCCCGTCGCTCGTCCTCTTATGCTCCCTAGCTCCCCGTGAGGCATGCGGGACCGGTGCGCGTACAGCTGATACTCATTATCACACACGCCACCGGCCCCGCCTTCCTGCCCCACGGCTCTCGTCCCGCCTTCCTCGCTACAGTCAGTAATTTTCAGCTCTGGGACATCATTGACTGCCACAGTAGGAAACATTAAGTTATAGCTGCCATTATTATTTTCCCTGCTTATAACATTCCTGTTGCCTGATATCGATAAAAAAATTAATAATAAGACCCAAACACTTTGAACAAATGAAACTTCCTAAATCACAACTAATAAACTCTCCCTATACGCCCTGTGCACAAGCGTAGCGCCGAACTTCCGCTGTCGCCAGAAGTCGGCATGTCAGTTTCTGGTTCGCTCTCGCACCGCGCAAAATGTCAGTGTTTACAAGATGTCTTCAAGATCTGCCAAAAATAAGCATTGACGATGTACACCGCATCGCTGACGCCTGGTCCTCTGCTCCAACACGCAAGCGGGACAAAGGATTCAAGCTCTACATACAGGATCGAGTTATATCCACAACTTCGAGGGTAAGTAGTTTAATCTAATGTGGTGTGCCGACCCGTTGCACTTAAAGATTGCTGGCAGTGTCTCTAGCCTGACTTGAACAAGGCCAGGAGTTCTCATCTCTTATCAATTAAAACAATATATACATTGTAGTGTAAGTTATCGCTCCCTTTCTCCCTCATTTATTGATTCACCACACAAACTAAACTTTGTGAAGTTGGCTAGTTAGATACAATTTAATGCCAACAATCCCCTTACAGTTAATGATAACAAATATGCTTGTTTAGAATAGACTAGTAGACTACGCAGTGGTTTTAAAAGCGGGGGCGAGCAGAAGAGGAGAAAGTTTAACACACCGGCGAAATTCTTCAAAATATCTAATTTTGTGTTCGACAAAAACAAAAAATACAGTATTTTTTCCCTACTATGATAGTGGATGACGTCCCGGAACGGAAAATTGCCGACATTCTTCCAAATATCTATCTCTGTGTTCATTGGAACAAAGAAATGAATGCAGGTTTGAAACAACCTGAGGGTGAGTAAATGATGACAGAATTTTCATTTTTGGATGAAATAATAATAATAAATAATAATGATGACAAAAAAAAAAAATTCAACTCACTTTACCCTACCGGATTACTGAAGTGAATACACACACAATCCTCATCTCTCATCCAGCCTCCAGCATCACACAGTCTGTTTAAAGCCATTAACAAAAGAGCTTTCATCAAAGTGTGTTTATATAGAGAGCAGATGAAGTGTGCGTGTGACACAACTGAAAAACACTACAAACCTAAAGACAGCACATGAAGTTCAAAGGTTCATTTATTGAAACATGTGTTTTTTATTTAGTGTTTCTATAGCTGAATATGTGGAGCATTGCATTAACAGCACAAAGGTCGTGGGTTCAATCCCACTGAACGCATGCTGATGAATTCCATAACTCAAATGCACATGAAAGACCATCTAAGAGCAGATGATGGCACAGGCTCAGTGTGTAGAAATCATGTCAGATTAAAGAAAGCTTTCAGTGAGAATCCTGTAAATAATGACAAGTCCATGTGACACACCGCGATGCTTCTGAAGCAACACAAAGCCTGCGGGAACCTTTCAGCATCTGCTGCACAAACCCGCTCACGTTTCCGGCTATGAGCGTTCCGTGACTTCATCTTTGTGTGTAGTGAAGAAAAGAGTGGAAGCAGTGACGCCGTGTGACATATCGAGAGCTTCTTTCTGCAGGCTTTCAAAACACTCACCAGTGGTGTAAAGTATTGGAGTAAATGTACTTAGTTACTTTACTTAAGTATCTTTTTGGCTACTTTGTAGTTGTACTGAGTATTAAAGATATTAGCAACTTTTACTCTCTACTTAACTACATTTTTGAACAAGTATATGTACTCTTTACTCCACTACATTTGTAATGACTAATGCAGTTACACATTACATTTTGCATGGCACCTATCTTATAATTAATATTGCCATTTACAGGGCATTGAAGGTACTACAATCTTGTGGATTTTGCTCTAACTTACAAAAACTTGTCAACATGTCTTCTTTATATGAATATGAGTGCAGTATCAGGTAGATGTCAATCGCTGGCGGTTTATACACGGTTAGCCCTTACACGCTATTTCTACAGTAATATATTGGCAACACTGTTGCCAGCTAGTTACTGTAGGTCACACATCTACAAAAGCTCTTATTTTTAAAACTAACTCTTCCTAAATGTGCTCTAAACATGTTTGCTCAAAATTTGACCATATGGTGGGACTATTGCCATGAAGTGATGTAAACCAGTAAAAAGAATGTATAGTATTTCAATTTTCAAAAGTGGTCTCACACTATATAGACAAAATATTAACCTATAGAATGAGTCGGACACAGAGAAATGAACAATCCACATATGAATCTCAACAATGGTGACAATCAACTGAACAGCTTCATGCTGCAATGCATGCTGGGTACATAGTACAAAACTCATTCATGATTGTTTGTCACCATTGATGAGGTTTGTATGTCAAGTGTCTAATTGTGTCTCAATTGCAAAGAAAGATTTTCTGACAGAGATCTTTCCATTACAACATGTGATCACTTTACCAAACATATCTTAATAAATCTTAAATGCTATATTATTATTATTTAATGATTGGATTCTTTCAGATGTATCTTCAGTTACTAAGCAAACATAAAGTTGCGGTTCCTGTAAAGTCCCTTTCAGTGTTATTGTATAAGTGTACATTTTAAAGCTACAAGAAAGTCAAAGAGTCCAACCAAAGCAAACACTGATCGCCATAATGGTGACTTAAAAACTACAGTAACTAGCAGGCAACAGTGTTGCCAATACAGTATATGACTGTAGAAATGGCAGGTAAGGGCTAACAGTGTATGTGAAATGAGGACATGATTTGTTGCAATTTTGAGGTGTTCAGTTTTATTATGATTTAAGAAAATAAATGCGATTGCTCTCCTCACGAATCGACTGTTTCTAGTTTTTCCACTGACATGTCTCTTAAGTGTTGAGGACTAGTGCTGCTTTGAGCCTACATTCAGTATGAGTAAAATAGTCGTTTTGGAATTGGTGACTTGTAACTTGTAATGGAGTAATTTTCACTGCAAGGTATCTGTACTTTTACTTAAGTATGGTTTTCAGGTACTCTTTACACCTCTGACACTCACTATAAACTTCAACCACAGCACAAAATCATTTGAATGAATTTACTGACCTCACTGTGAGAGGATGGATTATGACTGGATGTAGTATTAGTAAACATCAGAAGAAAACTCGCGGTAAAGCTTGTGCTGTTCGTGTCTTCATCACCTGCTGCTCTGAAGAATCTCACATTACAAACCAGCAGCTGACGGTTATTTTTAACAAGACGTCCCATCACTTCAGTCCGATCTGATCCATGTCAGTTCTGATCGTTTTATGATGATAAAGAGTCAATCAAGAGCGAGAAAAGAGTCTGATGTGAGAATACAGAGATGCGGTGCTATAAATAAGACACGACCAAACTGTTGCTCTGCACAGGACTAATATTGGTCAAATAACCGCTCTTTTAATGTATGTGTGTATGGTGATTTTGTCATGGCAATGCGTGGAAGTGACTGTCATTTAACACACAACACTAATAAGTCGCATTTAATGACTATTATGTACCTGTTTTACATTTACGCATTTGGCAGACGCTTTTATCCAAAGAGACTAACATTGCATTGTACTATACATTTGTTTCTAACTATGTGCAATCCCCTGGGAACCAACCCATGACCTTGGCGTTGCTAGAGCCATGCGCTAACCACTGAGCCACAGGAAACCTGGAAAGTTTTAATGTCTGACAGCAGAATACATCAATGAGAATGGCTTTACTGGCCACTCAGTTGAATGAAGTACCAACACTAGACTGACTCTGAGCGCAAACGTGATGCGATGACATCTTAAATCTTAAATATGCTAGCTAGTACATCAAGAATCGATTCTGAATCAAATTGTGAGGGACCAAACGATTCCCACCCCTAATTTAGATTTAGAATTGAGAGAGAGAGAGAGAGAGAGAGAGAGAGAGTGAGAGTGAGAGAGAGAGAGAGAGAGAGAGAGAGACAGAGAGAGAGAGAGA
>NC_079898.1:26410134-26486051 GCF_024868665.1 Triplophysa rosa | reverse complement strand
GTGTGTGTGTGTGTGTGTGCGTGCGTGTGCGTGTGTGTGCGTGTGCGTGCGTGCGTGCGTGCGTGCGTGCGTGTGCGCGCGCGTGTTTATGGCCAGATAAAAGCCTCACTTTAAATCTCACATAAATAAAGCATTATCAATCATGCTTTTAAAATATTTCATAAATATTCCACCACATACAGAACAATAAGAACAAAATGCAAACAGAAGCACAAGAGCGTTTGTTGAACTGATGAAAAAACTTTATAACTTTATAATATAATCTTTATAACTGTTTATTATTTATTGGGAAATTATATTATTTTCTTAATCTTTTAGTGCAAACATGTGCTATTATGATGTTTTTATCCTTGTAAAGCACTTTGTCTAGTGACTTTTACTCATTACCAATAGAACTAATACAACATTATAAACCTTTTTAGACAACTGTCTCATGTTTATTCTTACCGGCACGTACTATACACATCCCATAAATGCAGCATACAAACTCGTAACACACACAGTTTCGGACAAAATCTCTCCTCAAAAACAAAAACATAACTATTTGTATCAGAAAAAAACATTAACGATAAACATAGACAAGAAAATTCAGCAACAATCACAAGATGGAAGAAAACACCTCAAAGGTTTTATCTAACACAACCGTCCTGATACACTGATACAGTACTGACCAAAACCAAACACTTCAAGAACTCATTAAAGTAAACAGCTCTTCTGTAATATCTCAATGGAAAGGCCCAGAACTTTTATTATGCTAAAATCTATTAAGTTTTTGAATCAACAACATTTCAGCAGAACCTCAAATCATGCACTTATGTGTAACATTTTTGTGACGTTTCCTTAATCGGCAGAAACTTGAAGCTAAATCAACATCGAAAAGTTCAAATGGTGTCTTTGGGATCAGTTCTTGTGTCTTAGATTGATGATAAATGTTGAAGTCCCTGTGAACCGGAAGTTGCGATCGTGTTAACATCTCTAGTATTCTGACGCATTTCCGAGTGAAACGGAATTTCGAATGAGAAAAAAATCGTGGGCATGGCTTGTTTTTTCCCCTGCGATTGGATGTATAAAAACAGCTGTTGCATTTTGACGTGGAAGGGGGAGGAGTTAACAGATGCCCCGCCCAAGCTGTCTAACTAAACGTCCTTTAAGATGGATAGTCACTACAGGACGGAAGCGCATTTTCAGATTTTAACTGAAGATTATGAGGGCACACGAATTTTAAAAAGAGAATGACCCACATTTGTAAGCGTAAGCTATTTACAATAAACGATGTGATATTTCAAGAAAAAATAGGAATTGTTATTTTTAATTTCAATGGGACTTTAAAGTCCCCATGAACCGGAAGTTGCGATCATTTTTACTTCCGTATTTTTACGCATTTCAGAGTGAAATGGAACTTCTTATGAGAAAAATAGTGGGCGTGGCTTTCGTCTTTCTCTGCGATTTGATTGGATGTATAAAACAGCCGTTGCAATTTGAAATGGCAGCAGACTGACAGTTAAAGGGGAGGAGTTAACGGATGCCCCGCCCAACATACGTTAAGACGCATAGTCATTACAGGACGGAAGTGCATTTTCAGATTTTAATTTAAGATTATGAGGCACACAAATTTTTAAAAAGAGAATGACCCACATTGATCATTTATTTACAATAAACGCTGCAATATTTCATGAAAAAATAAGCATTGTGATTTTTAATTTCACTGAGACTTTAAGTATAAGTTGGTGGTTTTTGTACAGTCCCTGCAGAATCAATAAAAGAATCCAATTCCTCTCAGCGGAGATAAAAAGCCAAACTTCAGCACAATCCAGGTGTGAGGTGAGTCTGAAATGATTGTGGTTTGTGCTGAAAAGTAGATGAATCACTTTATACCCCAGAGATTCACAGCGACTATTCAGCAACATTTACAAACAGCAGACTGCGCCTTCACCACACTGAGGCTAAAAAACCTTAGCATCGCTGTCCAAACACAAGTACAGTCTTCAACAATATGACCTCGTTTCAAGTCATATTAATTTCAAATTCAATTGATTTATATAGCGCTTTTCACAATGTGGATTGTTCCAAAGCAGCTTTACAGGAGAAAAAAACGAAAAACACAGAAAACGTAAAACACAGCACAGTGCATGGTGTTTATAGAACAAGCAAGATCATTCTAGTAAATAATATCTAATAATATCTAATAAATGCAGTCTCCCGGTGAGCAAGCCAGCCAACAATGCCCTGTGGCGAGGAACCCAACCTCCAAAGATAAATAATAAATGGAGAAAAAAAACCTCGGGAGAAACCAGACTCAGCCGGGAGGACCAGATCTCCTCTGACACGTCACAGCTGCACTCACTGACTTTCATTAAAACTTACTGAGTGAATGTTTATGAAGAATATGGAGAGTATATTAGTTGTGATTGTATATTAAAGTTTTTATCAAAAAAAGGGTGGGCAGACATGGCAGATATTTCTCAGATGTTCATGACACAGCTACTCTAAGCAAACCAAGGCAGATTTGTAAGTGACCACATCTTGTTTTATTATAAATCACACACTCCTCGTGCCTTAGACAGAGAAAAACACACCGAGAGATTTTAGTTCGTCCAGACGCTTCTAAAATTATTCCTGGAACAAATTCTTTTCTGACCAAAGCCACAATTTCCAGAGGAATAAAGGAGAATAATCTGGATGTATTTCTCTTCTCCTGTGGGAATATCTGCTACCAAAATCAAATCTGGCATTTTACAATGTAGGTTACTAAATCAATCAAAAACAATCCCTGAATCCAAATAAATGCCACAGAAAGACAGCGAGTATCCTCGGGGTCTGACGGCTATAGTGGTGGAAATCCCACCGCAATTACATCACTGCCACACATCTGTTTCCATGCCAACCACACAACGGTGACAGATCACATCACACCAATCCAGGTCTGATAAATGCAATAAAACACAATAAACACGCTGCAAGGACACAAACAACCCCAGACACGCTGCTCGGTGTCTTCTATAAACTTCCCGCTGGAGACGGATCGCTTACGGATCCGTGTGGGAGAACCAGACATCCATGTGTCACGGGAACAGCTGCAGCCAGAAACATCGACACCCACGAGAGAAGCAAACACTCCAAACACAACATTGATTTATTATCACAACCAATAGAGATTTCAGTTTGTGTCAGCAACACATCGATGCACAGCATTATTTATACGTTACAACAGAGAGTCTTGTGAAGGAATTAAATGTTTCTTTCCCTTTTGAGATAAAATAGCTTGTTGTGCAACCATAAATTAAAATAACAAACACGAATTAATTCCTGCAGGAACTGATTGAAAAATAAAAACCCTCCGATGACTCTAATGATGATGAAATGCATAGAGAAGATCAAATCTTTCCAGTGTTATTCGGACTCAGATTCTTGGTTGTGTTGTGCGTGAGCTCTTATGAACGATGCCCTATTGATTTTCTTCTTGTTTAACAGCTTTTTTCCCCACAGAAATATGCCGCTTTGAAAGATGAACTGTCCATATAAAACCAGGAACATGTGTTAAGAAAGTGAAGAAAGAAACACTTACATTGAGCAGGCGGACACACACGAGAAACGCACACACATAAACACTCTTACACAAATTACACACAGAGGCACACACATCCAAACACACACTTACAGACATGCATACACAAACTCTTCGACGCACAAAGGCACACAAACAGTCTTACACAAACTATCATACGTACACACACACACACACACACACACACAACAAAGGCATCACACAGACGGTCTTACACAAACTCTCATACGTACACACACACACACACACGTCTGGTTTATTATCTCCGTGGGGACAGTCCATAGGCGTAATGTTTTTATACTGTACAAACTGTATATTTTATCCCCTATCCCTAACCCTATCCCTAACCCTAAAGATCATAGAACACTTTTTGCATTTTAAAAAAATATTGTTCTGTACAATTTATAAGCTTTTTTGCCCATGAGGACCTCAATTTTGGTCCCCACAGTGACACGAGTCCCCATGTGTTGGTGTGCGTTCAGGTTTAGGTCCCCACCGGGATATACAAACATGAACACACACAAACTCTCATACATACATGCATATACACACACACACACACACACTCTTACACAAACAAACACACACACACACACCCTGCCTTCCGCTGCTGAAGCGGCAGAGATGATAAAGTGGAACTGTGCGAGCGGAGAGCGCGGGGACACATCTGGGTCAGAGCTGATAAATGACCTGCACCACTGCTGCCTCTCAGAAGACCTCATGCAGGTGACCTATCACACATCTACACAACTCACACATACTCACTGTATACTCTGCTCACTGACACACATCATCATGACATCTCTCTGCTCTTCACATGTGTCACCCACATCCCATCATTCTCCTACAGTGTCTCTCAGCACCTAAAGCTCGCAGATGTCTGAAAAACATCACCTACTGACACTTAAACAAGAGACACAGAGTGTGAAGTCACCACTGAAAACAGCGTGTTATATAGAAGACATCTGGAGGAAACGCTCTCCAAACATCTGCAGGACACTGAACACAGGACTGTCTCTCATTCTCCAAACCAAGGGTGGAGGAACAACAACGTCCAAACACTTCCCAGTCAAGAGAAACAAACGGATTATAAATCCATTCTGGAATTCCCCATATGGAGAAAAAACAGATGATGCAGAAGAGAATGAAAAATAGAGTCGGCTTTGATGTTGTTGATACAGAAACTGAAACTATATATCATCCATTCAGCATTCAAAAATGTGATGAATGGTAAATATAGTTTGATTTTAATAAGGTAGAAATAGATCTGCGTAGAGTATTTAAGTCTTCTGTGTTAGAACAAATAATACCAAAAACTACATCATATTATTTTTGATATGATTATTATGGCTAAAGCTAAAGTTGTCACACCGGCTGATCAGATTTTCCTTATCGTTGTCCATTAGAACAGTGATGAGAGATAAATAAACACAAACACTAGAGCTCAAACATCAATAACACACAAATAACACCATACACACACAGGCACGCGCACACACTCTCTCTCTCTCTCTCTGACACACATTCTCACACACTCAGTCACACACACACACACACACAAAGTTTGTTTTGGTATCTTCGTGGGGACTCCTATTGTTTTTACACTAACCTAATAGTATTTTCTATCTCCTACCCTTAACCACGCCCCTAAACCAAACCCTCACAGACATCTGCAGCTTTACATTTCAAATAAACATCTAGTTTGTTTATTAATCATTTTCCCTCGAGGTGATCACTGTCTGCTCCCCACAAAATACGTGATGTCGGGTTTAGACAAACAAGACCACTCCTTTACGCGCACACACACACACGCACACGCACACACACACACACACACACACACAGTGACAGTACAGACCTGGGCACACAGCTCGGGGACGACGAGCGGTCGATCTCCCAGGTGGCGAAGAGGTTCATGGGGACCGGCGTGGACCCGGAGCCCGCCGAGCCGCACACCAGCGCCCCGGCCGCGGATGCAGCCCCTCCGCCGCCCGCTGCCGCCGGAGCCGCTCCTCCGCCGCCGATGCCCGGGTTCAGGAAGGCAGCCCGAAGCCCTCCTCTCTCTAGCGCTGCCGCCATCATCACCTCAGCTGTCCGACTCCTCTAGCGCATCTGATCCGATCTGATTTGACCCAGCACCAGCGCTCTCTGTGAACATGAATCAGATTCACTGGAGCACATGAAGGCGGAGCTTGTGCTGTATGACAGCGGCCTGTAGAGGGCATCGTCAGCACCATTCATATTCTTTTCAAACGGTAATCGCTAAAGAACTTGCTTACTACGCTTTTGTTATATTAAAACCTAACATTATTAATTGTCCTAAGGGTGTCAAGGAAATAATGTTTATGAATCACTTCAGACACGTTGGAATGAGTGTTCTGAGTCTTGGTATTTAATAAAATTGTGTATTCCGTGTCAAAAAAATACGGTGAAAATGCAAATAGTGTTCAACGAAAATTGTACAACAAATAGATAACTGATCACAGACCTGCTGAGCAGCGGCCTATGTCAAAATGATTGAGGTGGCCAATCAAATGAAAGAATCTGGGAGTAAATAGCCAATGAAACGGTGGGAGGTACTAGCCAATTAAACGAAAGAAGGCGGGAGTTACTATTTTAAAGAGCAGAGAGCGCGCCGTTTTCTCTCAGTTGTGGTGGTGGGAGATTATGTACTAGTGTTTGACAACAGTTTTATGGTAAAAGTGTTAAACGGCCGACTGTGATTCAGTGATGTAAACAACTGAATGCCGTTTTGAATTAAAGCTCTGTTATTAACTTTATTCATGTCATGTGATTGGTAAGTTATCAATGATACTAGACACGAAACAGAAGTCGTTAGGAATCGAGTCGATGAGGAATGGATGTAAGTACATTTAGTCATTTTTAGTCACGAAAAAATGACCAAATAACACCTAATATTGTGCTACTTTAAGTAACTTAACAGGTGTAAAAAAACTCATTAAACTCCGCGTTTAGCTTCCTGTTAATGCTCCGTCGTATCTAACAATAATATACGGAGCCCGTCTGGTCACCCCTCGGAGAAAAAAAAAACAAGACCCGCAAATCCGTGGCCACAGTTTTGTAATTCGTTCCCTCAATTTACAAAACCGTGCTCTCGGATTAATAAACTGTACCCACGAGTTTACAATCCGTGCTCTCGGTTTTGTAAACCGTCCCCTCAATTTTTGAAATCTGTACCCACGAATTCATAATCTGTGCCCACGCTTTCGCAATCCGTGCGCACGGTTTTGCAAACTGTAGCCTACTCGCGGAATTAGCCTCTGTCTGTCAACAGAACAAGCTCCTTACAGGAACATTAACCAATATTGTATACTGTTTTATATATAAATTGTCCTAATGTGTTTACACACGAGCGCGTGGCGCATATAAAGCATGCGTTCATTGCCGCGTTTCACTGGCATAAAGTTGGTTTGACATTAAACTTTCGTGAATTTAAGGACCATCTCTAAAGTACACATTAAAATACCCTTTTCCAACTTCAAAAGCATTTAAAGGGAATGATTTATAGCCACAAAACTAACTGTACAGTGTTCATGTGTGTGTGTCAGCTATTATGCACAACTTTTAGATTATTGAGTATTAAAATAAACCATCAAATCATATGTACATATTCCTATACGTATTGCTATTGAGCTTTAAATAATGGTATATTTGTGTATGAGACCATTATACACATAGGAATGTTTGCATGTGATTTGACGGTTTATTTTAATACATATCAATAATCTAAAAGGTGTGCATTCTATCTCACACACACATGAACACTTCACAGTTAGTCAGGGAAGTCATTCCCTTTAAATGCTATTGAGCTTTAAAATGTGTACATTTATGTATGAGCCCATACAGCAGTTAAACACATAGGAATATTTGCATTTGATTTAACTGTTTATTATAATAAATATAAATAATCTAGCATTATATCTGACACACACATGAACAGTTAGTCTTGTGGGTATAAGTCATTCCCTTTAAATGCCTTTGAAGTTGGAAAAAGGTATTTTAATGTGTACTTTAGAGATGGTCCTTAAATTCACGAAAGTTTAATGTCAAACCAACTCAGTGAAACGCGGCAATGAACGCATGCTTTATATGCGCCACGCGCTCGTGTGTAAACACATTAGGACAATTTATATATAAAACAGTATACAATATTGGTTAATGTTCCTGTAAGGAGCTTGTTCTGTTGACAGACAGAGGCTAATTCCGCGAGTAGGCTACAGTTTGCAAAACCGTGCGCACGGATTGCGAAAGCGTGGGCACAGATTATGAATTCGTGGGTACAGATTTCAAAAACTGAGGGGACGGTTTACAAAACCGAGAGCACGGATTGTAAACTCGTGGGTACAGTTTATTAATCCGAGAGCACGGTTTTGTAAACTGAGGGAACGAATTACAAAACTGTGGCCACGGATTTGCGGGTCTTGTTTTTTTTTCTCCGAGAGGTGTCTAGACGGGCTCCGTAATAATACATTGTCAAGTGACTGAGATTTATTTCAGTGACGTTTCGAAACTGAGAGTCTGAGGTAACTTTAAAGGGCTGTATGTATATCCACTTTCTGCTAAAGAATCGAAACCGAAAGTTAAGACAGGCTGGTATATATGACGTTACCGCGACAGTCAGCACTAAACCCGGACCTGAGGAGGTAGATCAACATTTAAAGTCATTTGGCTTCGAGGAAAATTGTTTGAAAGTGAAATGGAAGGGAGAATCCTCGACTTCCTGAGGAGAAATGGTAAATCTACCGCTTTGGTTATTGCTAACGCTCTCAAGGTAAACCGAAGCACAGCAAACAAACACTTGTACGGCTTAGAGATGTCAAAACGGGTGAAAAAAGACGACGGAACACCTCCTATCTGGGATCTAATGCTGACTACAGATGATCCCAGACCAGTCCTGAAGCCTGAACCTGTTTCTGTGGAGAAAGTGAGTGAGATCGTTTCTGTGGAGAAAGTGAGTGAGATCGTTTCTGTAGAGAAAATGAGTGAGATCTTGAGATCCGGAGGAAAAACGGGTTTAAAAGCTCATCAGATCGCCAGAGATCTGGGACTGTCCAGAAAAACTGTCAATAAACATCTGCACAGTCTGCGGGAAAAGGGTGAAGTACATAAATCTGAGGATCAGCAGTGGATTAGTAAAGAACACCAAGACAGGTATGTGCTTCTGTTGTTTTTGTTTATTTCAATCTAAAAAGCACACAGTATATTTCTAATTCTTGTTCTTATTTTTCAGTCAAGCGTCGAGGGACTCCATGGTCTCTGGTTCAGGGTAAGCCTGCTTGTCACAAGAAAACTTTTCTGTTCTACTACAAGACTTAAGAATGACGTTGACGTGTAGTAAATGTATGGCACGTGACACATGTATTCATCATCTCTAGGTTGTCTCAGTGTTTCGATGTGATTGAAACACTTGGTGAAGGAGGCTATGGTTGTGTTTATAAAGCTCAACATAAATATGATGGCAAGATGTATGCTGTAAAGAAAGTCGACCTGACATAGTAAGTTTATAGGTCGTTTACCTGAAGGGTTTTTCAAGTTGTTGTTTCATAAAGTTTGTTATATTTGCGCTGCAATTATTAAGACTTGAAATACTATTTCGTCTGTTTTTAACAGCGGTGCTGATGCTGAGGTCAAGGCTTTGGCCAAATTAGAACATCCAAACATTATACGTTATACCACATGCTGGCCGAGTTCTCAGAATTGGAAGGTGTGTCAAGACACATCTGAGTACGCAAGTTTCAAACTCTTTTGATTTGAACACTTGTTTGTTTTCTGCCAATAATGACATTCTTTTCTCTATCAAATTTTAAGGCAATCAGATTCTTTAATAGATTCTTCATCGGACTTCGAGGGATCCTGTCATGAAACAAGTGATGATGACGCATCAGGAATGGAGAGTCTGAGTAGATCAACCAAGTATGTGCTGCAGTATTCTACTCTGATGTAGTTTGGCTTATTTGTATTTACTGTACAATGGTGGCGATTTGGTTTAACGCTTGCGTTTCCCTGTCCTCAGATCAGAATCTCCTGCTAAACCATCAAAACATCACGGTACAGAGAGTTCAGACCCTTTAAATCAGTAAGGCTTATTTAATTTTATATACTGTACTTTAGCTATATGTATACTGTATTTTTTTTACAAATTCGGGAGAAATTTGTCACTAGTTCACAGAATAAAGCAGATACGATAATTTTACTCAACACATTCATGGAAATAGTCTTTTACCTGGGACCCTTCCGTATACGGAACATCTGAGTTTACGGTTTGTTTTGCATATGAATTCTAATATAATTATGACAACTATATATGGGTGGAAAGGTCCAAGTCTCTAGAATACATATTTCATCACTGTTTTATAAAATATGTAGGAGTAATCTATTTATAAATGGCAAGAGTGCACTTCAAAAGATGTATGTCCTGCTAAATGACATTTTAGTATTTGACAGTCCTGTCTAATTTTTCATTCTCTTCATGTGAAGAATTAAAAAAAAATGAAAAAAGAATCTCAACGTCTGTTGTGGTGTCCAATGTCAGATCAAAAGCAAAGGTTGCCCCTATTGGATTATTGTGGTACTGCAGCTAAAACACCCACAGAAGACACATCATTTGGTCTATCAAGCTCAAATTTCATAAAAAAAAATGATGGTACTTTGGACTTTTACCTTTTGATGTTTTTAGTCTGACATGCATAGATTTTTAATGTTTTTTTTTTTAAATAAAATCTAACCATAACATTTTTATAGTTTGTTATAGCAATAAATATAAATATAATTTTTGGTAAAAAAAAAAAACCAGGAATAATCTTCCAAGTGTCTTTCAAATGAGACCAACCGTAGGTCTGTACTCCAAAGCATTCATGAGTTACAACCATTTTAGTTCCAACAGTGCATTTTCACGTGTAGGCTAAAAAAGGGCGGTGCCAGGTAACAGGTTAAAAAGCTGAAAATAATTTTGGTGTGGACATTTCTGAATGATAATATAAATATAAATGAAATCTAAAAGTTGTTTTTTCATATTAATGTAACATGTTTTGTTTTGTAGGAGCGGAGTCTATTTGTTCATTCAGATGGAGTTCTGTGAGGGCGGTACACTAACAACATGGATACAAGAGAGAAATATCAACACAAAACAAAGGATCAAAAGAGAAATTCATCAAATATTTCATGAAATTGTCAGTGGAGTGGAATATGTTCATTCACAAAATCTTATCCACCGAGACTTGAAGGTATTCAATTTGCTCTTATATTTTAATTGCTGTATTTCTCATCTTTGTATAACCCTTTTTACTCATGGCTTCTTTAATTTTAGCCTGATAACATATTGTTTGGCGCTGAAGGCAAAGTGAAAATTGGAGATTTTGGGCTAGCAGCTACCCTGACAAATCCCAACGGTGCTGCTATATGTAGAACGAAAGGAAGAGGAACACAGTCGTATATGAGTCCTGAACAGGTACATTTACAGTCAGTTACTTGAGTTTACATGAAGTAAAATATATTGACAGATATGTACTGTCATATTTACATTGTATGTACTTTGTGTGTTGTTTTTACAAAAAATAGAGAATGTTTGTTGTTTATTCTAGGAACTTCAGAGTGATTATGGTGCAAAAACAGACATATTTCCCCTTGGACTTATATGGTTTGAGATGCTATGGAAGTTGTCTACAGGCATGGAGAGAGTACGAGTCAGTAGTGTTCATTAACAGTACTAGTCAGTGATAAGATTATATATATTTTTTAATTATACTGATTACATGTGTGGCTTTTCTTTTGAGAATTTATAAAACATTTTTGATTGCAGCTTTGGCCAGATTTGCAAAATCAAAAATTTCCAGAAGGTTTCTGTGACAGACATTCAACTGAGGTAAGAAGCTTTCTGCATTTTATCTTCATTTAAAGATTGAGTTTCTCAGCCTTTAGTTTTAATGTGTTTCTTTTACAGCATAAATTCATCAGTGAGATGCTCTCGCACGCACCGGAGGACAGACCCTGTGCCACAGAAATAAAAGAAAAACTTGACAGCTTTTTCTCTATGAATCAAAATTTGTGCCAGAACACTATTTAAGATGTTAGTTTTTTTTTTTTTTGCCGTTTGAAAGGACCGTATTAACTTTTAAAAAGTGTAAATTTTTGAATGAACTATTCACTGATCTTTTAACTCATCAGACACTGTGATTAGTAATGTGGGGAGTGGTTTTGTAAAAGCTGTATGTGGATTGATAACTAAAGGTTTATTGTGTGAGCGAGAGAAATCATGTTCTTCAGGAATATACTGTACATTATTATAATGGGTTGAGGATGCCGAACACGAATGTATTTTACAACTTTTACACTATGTAAAATTAAGACAACTAAAATAAACTTATTTAAGTCAAATTTATTGTTTTTTGTCATTCAATTGGCATAGTTCTGAAAATCAGGTATAAAATACCCAAATAGGAACATACTAGTATTACGAGTGCAATTATTTATTTGATAATACTTTCATCAGCTAAAAATGTGTTAAAGTATTCGACTAGTCAGGAAGACACAAAAAAACAGTTGAAACCTAGTCAGTTTATTCCTGTTTGACTGTAGAAAGAGCTATGACTTATGTATTACATAAAATAAAAGGTTTGTCGATTTTAAATTTAAAAGGATAAAATTCAGACAGGAGCTATAGGGCCTGTGTTAAATATTATAAAGTCTTTCCAGCAAAGACGTGTTAAGACCCGCGGTACTAAGGCTTTTAGCAGATATGTACTCACAGATATCTATGAGATACTTTCCAGCAGAGAGAGCAGACTTAATCTCTGATTAAATACCTACCCATTGAGAATGCGATTTCGGATTCAGCCACTGATCCAGTCATTTCTACAGTAAAAGTGTGGATGTGAGTAGTACTCGTGTTTGTCCATCAGGTGTCACTGTTATACCACAGTCGTGTTCCACTTGTATACTCACAACATTTGTTTGAGGTTTCTCTTTACACACACACACACGATATATAGAAATATGTATGGAATTTAATGCAGAAACAGTGGCTTATATGCTTGTTTCTGCTCTACAAAGGCCTACAAGAAATTGTGGGAAATCAAATTAAAAAATGCATGTCATTTCTTATTAATTTGAACGTTTATTCTATTTTTAAAAATTAGATAAGCAACTTGTTTTCTGCTGTCAACCTTCAGAATGTATTTATTTCTTTGTGACAGTGATGAAGGGGACTGTTTTACATGAGGGTAAGTAAATGATGACAGAAAAATCTTGCACTGTGCATGTAACAACAAGTGAAGTGTAGTGAACTATGAACATGCTATGCTGTTATATGTTTTTTAGAAGACTTACTAAATAATCAGTTCAATTCACGTTTGTTTGTATAGTGAGCATACAGCTTGTATAACAGTGTAAATTTGCTGTCCCCTCAAAATAACTCGACACACAGCCATTAATGTCTAAACCGCTGGCAACAAAAGTGAGTACACCCCTAAGTGAAAATGTCCAAATTGGGCCCAGTTAGCCATTTTCCCTCCCCGGTGTCATGTGATTCTTTAGTGTTACAAGGTCTCAGGTGTGAATGGGGAGCAGGTGTGTTAAATTTGGTGTTTTATTGCTTTCACTCTCTCATACCGGTCACTGGAAGTTCAACATGGCACCTCATGCCAAAGAAACCAAAGAAAAGAATTGTTGCTCTACACAAAGATGGCCTAGGTTATAAGAAGATTGCCAAGACCCTGAAACTGAGCTGCAGCACGGTTTAACAGGACGGGTCCACTCAGAACAGGCCTCGCCATGGTCGACCAAAGAAGTTGAGTGCACGTGCTCAGCGTCATATCAAGAGGTTCTTTGGGAAACAGACGGATGAGTGCTGCCAGCATTGCTGCAGAGGTTGAAGGGGTGGGGGTCAGCCTGTCAGGGCTCAGACCATACGCCGCACACTCCATCAAATTGGTCTGCATGGCTGTCGTCCCAGAAGGAAGCATCTTCTAAAGATGATGCACAAGAAAGCCCGCAAACAGTTTGCTGGATTACTGGAACCATGTCCTGTGGTCTGATGAGACCAAGATAAACTTACTTGGTTCAGATGGTGTCAAGCGTGTGTGGCGGCAACCAGGTGAGGAGTACAAAGACAAGAGTGTCTTGCCTACAGTCAAGCATGGTGGTGGGAGTGTCATGGTCTGGGGCTGCATGAGTGCTGCCGGCACTGGGGAGCTACAGTTCATTGAGGGAACCATGAATGCCAACATGTACTGTGACATACTGAAGCAGAGCACGATCCCCTCCCTTCGGAGACTGGGCCGCAGGGCAGTATTCCAACATGATAACCACCCCAAAAGAAGCTGAGGGTAAAGGTGATGGACTGGCCAAGCATGTCTCCAGACTTCAACCCTATTGAGCATCTGTGGGCCATCCTTAAACGGAAGGTGTCTAACATCCACCAGCTCCGTGATGTCGTCATGGAGGAGTGGAAGAGGACTGGTGGCCACACAAAATATTGGCACTTTGGGCCCAATTTGGACATTTTCACTTAGGGGTGTACTCATTTTTGTTGCCAGCGGTTTAGACATTAATGGCTGTGTGTTGAGTTATTTTGAGGGGACAGCAAATTTACACTGTTATACAAGCTGTACACTCATTGTACAGATTGTAGCAAAGTGTCATTTCTTCAGTGTTGTCACATGAAAAGATATCATAAAATGTTTACTAAAATGTGAGGGGTGTACTGAGGTCTGTGAGATACTGTATATAAAATGTTGAATGGAGAAACACACTGTGTTGTTCTGGTGAATGAATCGAGGCATAGAACCGAACAAAACTCTTATTATACTGGAGGAGCAAATACAGTCAGTCTAAAGAGAACTAAAACATTACTTCCATTCTTTATTCGACACTCACCACATTCTTATAAAATCACAATAACACTCGGTACAGTTTACCAATAACAACTATAAAATCTTACTGAAAATTTCTCATAGAATTGCTCATGAAAATCTTATTTATTTTATCATGATTATTCCTAAAGAAAATAAAGAAGGAAATATGATAAGTCTATTCATGTCTGCAGCCTGAGTCACTTGACCAAAGGTTTCATTGAATCACTTCGACAAGTTCAATTCATCTCAATAAATATGTTGTGATTGCAAGAGATTTTTTTATTAATGTAGAAACAAAGTGACGTTTACCACACAAGTGCAAAGGCTTAAAAGAGATACAAGCTGTACAAACAAACAATACAAATGTATTTATCAAAACAATGGACACCAATCCATTATATTGTCTTAAAAACGTATTTGTGTTAATGCATTATAATGCAGCAGTCTGGGGAAACTCAACCTCTCAAAGATACAGACGTGTGAATGTCACGTGTTCACAGTTTTGACCAAATAAACATTTTGTTATTTTCGTTAGGGTGCTAAAACGGAATAAAACCAAAGTTTCACAGAGTGGCATGTTGGTATTACTATCTGACAATAATTCATATTCTTATTCATATACTGTATGTTAAGACATCCAGTACACTTTTGGGATTCTTTATGGGTAATCTGTGTGATTTCCAGCACTTTTATAATGTTTCTCTCTTTTGTTTTTATCCAAAGTGTTCGTTCAGAATGATTCAGATTAGCTTTGTAGGTCTGTGAAGAGCGGTACAGATACAGAAGTTATCGCATGTCTTTCTTCAGTGAAACACAACAGAAGATATTTTGAGAAATGTCTCAGTGGTTTTGTGTTCATTAAAATGGAAGTCAATGGAGTTCGGTGATTATCAACATTCTTCAAAATATCTTCTTTTGTGTTCTGAAGAAGAAAGAAACTTACAAACATTTGAAATAACATGACAATGAATAAATGATGAATTACTTTTCATTTTTGGGTGTAGTATCCCGTTGACGTCTATGTGACCTCATAAAACTATGGGTTTTAAAATCCTACACCAAGAATTAAGTCATTCCAAAAAATGTATTCTTAGGTCCAGACCTCTACTGTTGTGTGCTCTTGAGATATCTTCAGAAAGATTGTTGTTGACGTTCATAGTAGTACATACAGTTACCCATCACAGTGTGGGCATGTGCAAAACAAGCAGATTTCTCATTGGGAATGTTTCAGGATGGATGTAAATCCTCTGCTTCTAGATGAGACGCGCTCTCGGTGTCCGCAGGGAACCTGCTGCTTTGACTGCCCCACTCATAACCATCAGACATAAAACTGGATAAAACAAAAGAGAGAAACATTATAAAAGTGCCATAAAGAATCCCAAAATAATCTGTAACACATTTCACATTTACTCGTTGATTTTGAAACCTAAATCATACCTGTTTTGCATGTTCTGTGGTATTATACTCCACGCCAGATCATCATCACTGTCGTAACGCCGCGGGTTGTCAAAGAAATACGCTCTGGATGAGAACATGCGTCCAGGGATTACGGATCCATTCTAGCAGCCAACGAGAGAGAAGAACAGAGGTGAGGGGCGGGGCTTGAAAACAGCAGTCTTGAGCATATTATGTTTGCATTAAAATATCGTTTTCATTGCCCTCGTGTCACGTAAAATGGATGAACTCGAGGTTTCTTCAGTGCATTCCAATATGTTTGAGGCGCTTATAGATTCTTTACAAGCTTCTGTAGCTGAGGAACCACAAAATGACGGCATTGACATGTATACATTTTTTAAGCGTGATTTGTTTATGTGTAAAGCGTCTCGTACCCTGTCCTGAGCCGGCTTACGAACTCTGAAAAAGAAGACCACCAGAGAGGTGGGCAACAGCTCCCAGACAAACAGGACCACCCCAAACACCACATATCCAGTGTCGCCCAACGTCAACCTCAGATCGGCCTTTTGAACAAAATAAAGCAGCGTCACATTGCTTCGCCACAGATGATTTTATTTTGCATTAGTTTCTGCGGAAGCGAAAGCACCCACCTGATCGGACACGTTGTACCAGTCATAGTCAAACGAGCTGATGCTTTGAACGTTGGCCAGCGCGAGCACCACTAGATTATAACACGCGCGAGACGCGTACAGCAGAATCACAGTCGCTCCGATCATAGTCACCTGACACACAGACGTTCCCTGTGCACAACACACATAACACCATAATACAACACTACACCGATTCACTGCACGCTGAAGATTTATCAACATTTAAGTCACGCAAAAGTTTAGAGGGAAAATCTTATTGCTCATAGGCTGCTCTTTCTTAGCTCATGAGATTTGATGGAGTTCTGAGGTGTGTTTCAACCTAGTCTTAAAATAGAAAAAAGTGAAACGCATGAAGAGTCTGGAGGTGTAAATGAATGTGGATCGTAGAGGTCAAATCATCTGCGTTTGAGTAAATGTGATGAGAAATGTTTGAGCTCATATTGAGATCTTCAATAATATTGACTTTTGAATGCAGACGAGACAAATCTGAGCTCAGTTTGACACGCTGTTGACGTCTCTTGACAGACACGTTTGTGACATCTCTGACTCTCAGGAGAAATATCTGCACTCTTCAAAATAAAGGTGCTTATCTGTCACGGTCCCACCTTCTTGTTTCTGAATTTCTAGTCGTGTGGCGGGATCGGGGCAGAGCCCTTAGGTTCTATGTGAGGAAACCATGAGATGTTTATGTTTTTGACATCTCATGTGTTTTCTCGTGTCTTGTCATTGGCCCCGCCCCTCTCGTTTCTTGTATTGTTTCCCGCCGTGTCTTATGTTTCACACCTGCCCTCGCTCGTTATCCCTCGTTTGTCTTTCCTATATATACACTCTTGTTTCTTTGTCTTGTGTTCGTGGATTGCGTTTCACGTGTACGTGCTTCTTTCCACGCCAGCCCGTGACAGAATCCAAATACAGGACAGCGAAGAAGGGGTTAACAAATAAATACTTTAATTAACAGAACAACATCAAACTCTGAACAAAGGAAAACCCACAAGGGGGTGTCTGACAAGACGAACTAAAATACAAACTAGAAACCAAAAACTTCCCTCAAGGGGGAAAAAACCAGAACTAAATGATAATAACCACAACTCACAATACAGGGACTCAGGGAACCGACACGAACAAGCACGTACACGTGAAACGCAATCCACGAACACAAGACAAAGAAACAAGAGTGTATATATAGGAAAGACAAACGAGGGATAACGAGCGAGGGCAGGTGTGAAACATAAGACACGGCGGGAAACAATACAAGAAACGAGAGGGGCGGGGCCAATGACAAGACACGAGAAAACACATGAGATGTCAAAACATAAACATCTCATGGTTTCCTCACATAGAACCTAAGGGCTCTGCCCCGATCCCGCCACACGACTAGAAATTCAGAAACAAGAAGGTGGGACCGTGACACTTATCACAGGGATGCCATAGAAGAACTATTTTTGGTTCCACAAAGAACCGTTCAGTCAAAGGTTCTTTAAAGAAGCATCTCTTTCTTACCTTTTTATAATCTAAAGAACCTTTTGTGAAACATAAAGGTTCTTCAGATGTTAAAGGTTCTTTGTGGAGCCAAAAGAGTGTGAGACACAGATGAGACTTAAACGTTTGTTCACATGAGGTTTTCAAACCTATATGTACAATAATAATGTTTTAAGATTTTTGTAATTAATCATGGTAGTATTTATGAGTTTACATGTATGTTTTATTTTAATCTTCCTTTAAATGTGTCACAGCTTTTACACACTAAATCTGTGTGTGTGTGTGTGTGTGTGTGTGTTCATGTTTGTATATCCCGGTGGGGACCTAAACCTGAATACACACCAACACATGGGGACTCGTGTCACCGTGGGGTTGAGGTCCTCATGGGCACAAAAGCTTATAAATTGTACAGAACGATATTTTTTTTAAATCTAAAAATGCAAAAAGTGTTCTATGATCTTTAGGTTTAGGGGTTGGTTTAGGGGATAGAATATACAGTTGTACAGTATACAACTCATTACGCCTATGGACTGTCCCCACGGGGATAGTAAACCAGACATGTGTGTGTGTGTGTGTGTGTGTGTGTGTGTGTGTGTGTACACTCTGTTGGTGTTGTGTGGGGTGCGTGTGTGTGTGCTGTCGTGGGTCGTGTTCTGTGCGCCAATAACGATAAACTAAACCGCTTGTTACGCTTATTAGCTACACCATCATACTGGTAAGAAAGTAACATCATCTAGATTATGATACAGTATGATACCTGGTAAAGCATACCATCAACCCTCATGCATATCAACAATGATCGTATTGACGTGTGTGTGTGTGTGTGTGTGTGTGCGTGTGTGTGTGTGTGTGTGTGTGTGTGTGCGTGTGTGTGTGTGTGTGCGTGTGTTTGTGCGCGTGTGTGTTTTACCTTGGACTCCAGGTAGATGTTTGCCAGAGACATTTTGGCGATCTTGTAGAGAGACAGCGCCAGTGTGACGGCACAGAGGACGAAGAGCGTGTCATTGATGGCCACACGCACCAGAACGATGATCTCTCGGTCTGTCTTTGTCATCTTCACCAGCAGAGCACACGTCAAGTTCACCAGTAAGAAGATCAGACTGATGGACAGTGAGAGCACGTACAGAGGACACCTGACGTCACATCACAAACACACACTCAATACACCTTCACAAACATACAGTAGTGACAACTGGAGGAAATATTTGTACAGTTTGCTCTTATTTCCCCCTCAGATTGAAACCAGCAAAATATGAAGCCTATGGTACAAAATAGAGAAAACAAAACACTAAACTTGGTATTTACTAATGTTTACTGGTAAAAGTCAATTACTTGGCAAAAAAAAGCAAACAACAGTATATTAGGAAATATAGGCTTTATTCAAAATTGACAAAAAGTGAATTATTTTCAAAAACCAAACAGTTTTATCAGTTTTTTATATTTTGTTGATTCTCTCACATGAAATATTTCATCCTGAAAAAGCTCTAAAAAGCTTACAAATACATTTTTGAGTTATATGATCTTAACACCGCACACCGGTTTTAATGTATTGTTATATAGGATGTAGAATTATAAAGATAAGTGGTTAACTTATAAATGTGGCGTCTTATGTTATTACAACTGGGCTTTATGGTTAACCATAACCTACAACTATAAACAATAGCGTAACAGTTTTCAGAGGATTCATATTTACCTGTACTTTTGAAGTTCTGGTGAATATTTCGACTTGGCTTTAAAAATCACCTGTTATGGAAGACAAACAGCAGGTGAGTGTGAATATCACATCACATCTTAAAGCGGCCGTGCAGCGGTGATTCATGCGTGAGTTATTTACGATGTTAAACGTGTTGTCTTCTCATGCTTAACATGGTCAACTTGTCAAAAACGAGTTGGACGTATGGCGTAGTATATCTGTGCTTGATTCACTCCACCAGCATTCTTACAGGTTTCCGAAAGTTTTTTTCCAACATGAAAATCCGTTTTGTAACAACTTTTCTTAGTCCCTTATTGGACAATTCTCCTGGAAAAGCACGCGGCATCACTTCAATCAAGGAGAGCAGGAGAAGGAGTATGCGCAGACGTCACTTTCACTTGTGTGCAGGAGAGAGAGAGAGAGAGAATACGTTCGTGAAGTTCAGGTGTTTGTTTGCTCACTGCATTTGGGTGATGAATGTTCTAGAAACGGTGGATATAACGCTGGATTTGGAGATGGTTTGAATCTGATAGACGGAACTTCGGTCCCAGCGATAAAAGATGCCGGACATGAACCGCATGCGGTGAGTGAAACTGATGTCCCTCCCACACGCGTCGTATGTTTTCGGAAATAATCGTACAGCTGCATCTGTCTTTATAAATGTGATCAAACTAAAGACTCTACAGATATTTGAAGGGTGCGATACTATTCTGTAAGTACTCAAGATTAACATGAGATATGCAGAAACTGTCTGAGATACGGCCGCTTTAAGATGTCCGAACCAAGAATAACAACACAACTTCAATCAGTTCTCACACTGACGCTCTTATGTAATCTCATTTGAAGCAATATAACAGCACATCACATGTCAACAAGCTGATCTGGGTTCTGAAGTCTGAAGAGTGTGTGAAAACACTGTTTACACTTTTCATTCTTGAAAACATTTGATTGATGTTGCATGACATAACAAGATATGAAAACAAGTGACATGTGCGATTCTTCACTTCAAATAAAAAATAACAATTCTTATTTTTCATGAAATATTGCAGCGTTTATAGTAAATAGTTGATCAATGTGGGTCATTCTCTTTTTTAAATTCATGTACCCTCATAATCTTCAGTTAAAATCTGAAAATGCACTTCCGCCCTGTCATGACCTACTGTAAATTAGACGGCTTGGGCGGAGCAACCGTTAACTCCTCCCCTTCAACTGTCAGTCTGCTGCTAGTTTCATTTCAAAATGCAACAGCTGTTTTTTTACATCCAATCAGTTCGCAGTAAAAACGCAAGCCACGCCCACTAATTTTCTCTTTTGAAATTCATTTTCACTCGGAAATGCGTCAGAATACGGAAGTAAAAACGATCGCGACTTCTGGGTTCACGGGGACTTTAAAGTCATGAACTGTGGACACTAATGTTTGACAACCGCAGTCTCCAAATACTTTCGTTGTTCATTTCTCATTTTCCTACGAAGAGCATTGACTGAGACATGTTTCATTTAATAAATGCATGTGGTTTCAGTTCTGGTTTGTTTCTCAGATGTGTGATTCATTTGCATTTCTAGCTTCAATCACAAGAATAAAACAGGAAGAACTGTTCTGCATCTGAAGACGTGAGTTGCGTTTTTTGCAAATCTGCGGTGAGACGGTGTTATTGAAAGCGACATATAAGCTGAAGTTAATGTGAAGGTCTGGATGAGTTGTACATGGCTGTTGTTTTCATTCTTCTGTTGCATTACAACATCATAACAAATCACCACCTGATTGCCAATGTGCCGCCACTTCTGTAAATGCTGTTTCTGGTTTTGCAACTCACATGAAGAAATACTGTGATACACGTTAGTAGACTGCAGTAAATATATAGTCATTTAGTAGACAATTGTACTGAATTAGATTTGTTGTCTAAAAAAGTGTAAATGTAAAACTACCAGAATGATATTCATGTGGTACTCAAAAGGATAGATCTCCCAAAAATTGAAATATTTTCATTTATTCATGTCATGTCAAACCTGTATGAGTTTCTTTCTTCTTCGGAACACAGCAGAAGATATTTTGAAGAATGTCGATCATCAAACAACACCGAACTCCATTGACTTTCATTGTACGAACACAAAACCACCGACACATTTCTCAAAAGCTCTGCTTTTGTGTTGCACTGAAGAAAGACTCGCATACAGATTTACGACCACACGAGAGCGAATAAATGATGACAGAATTGTGATTTTTAGGTGGACTGTCCCTTTATTAAGAGAGAATTGCCCATGCACTTGCCATAAAGTTCTTTTACAGTCCTTGGCTTTAACTGGGAGGTGCAAAGGACGCTTGTTGTGTTCTCACCTGTGCGAAGTAAAGATTCATGAGACTCAGCGTGAAGAACTGAAGACACACCGGGAAGCAGTAGAGCAGCCAGAAGGAGACGGGCCCCAGCGTGTTGGCTGTCACACAGTCTCTGAAATAAAAGGAGAAGAGGAGGACGCGCAGCGCTGCCCACAGCAGACACAAGAACAGAAACGCCGTCTGATAACTGAAGCGCTTGTGTCCGTATCTCAGCACCAGCCAGAGCTGAGCGTACACGAAAGCAAAGAGCAGCGAGTAGAAGCCGGTGTACGCCACCGTCAGACCCAGCATGACGTAAGGTGGCACGGCCGGGCTGAGGGTGGGCGGAGGTGGCAGAGAATCATTCCTCTCCTGTGCGGATGCCTCCATGGATCACCTGCCGGCCCTGGAGGAGGACGTCGAGAAGGTCTGCCGCGCTCCGCTCGGTGGAGGGAGGGAAAGAGAGAGCAGACGGGTGGGCAGAAGAGGAAAGCAGAGCGGAGCGAGCCACACTTCCTCCTGTGATGGTTGAGCACATGATGTGAGGGAGTGTTGTGCAGCGGACAGTGAAAGCGGAGGGAGGGAGGGAGGACGGCCCCCGTGACGCCCTGTTGACGTACACCGCTGTATGTTTAACCCTGTACTGTAGTTTTCTCACGGGACGCGCGCTGTTTCGGTCTCTTCCCACATGTCAGCACGTTTACTCTTGAATTCTCTTTCTCTTCTCTGCATATGAGGAGATTTAAATAGGTTTCCTTCGACATTTCTTTGGTGTATTGTTATGTGCTTGGTTCTTTCACATGAACAGGTGCAATACTGTGTAAAGCGTTGTTGCATGCAGCGCTTTACAATAAATAAATCAACTTCAATTCAGTAAAGCCTTTTTGTTGTTTGCTTTGCACAAGAAACTGACGTCTTTAAACAATCGACCCGGTTAGTCTTCACACAAACAAATCACAAATCTGTTTGTCAATTTAAGGAGAAACATCTGAAACCGTAATGAAACACAACTGGGAACTCCATCAAATCTCCTGAAAGAGCAACATCTGAGCAAAACCCTTTTCCACTGGACTGAGTCGTCTCATACGGATGTTTGAGTTTTATGAAGCTGCTGAATGTTTCTGGCTTTCGGCTTTGCTCAAATCAAGCAGAGAATGACTGTACAGTACATTGAATTGTGGAAACATTTGTATTCAGACTCATGTTGGCTGGTTGAATCTTTCGAGTGTTCGTGTCTGTAAGTTTTGTGCTTTTCTTCTGTTCTAGACGTTTGGTTTTGACACTTTTCCAATATGATAAAACCACCACAGGGTCACTTCTCTTTTTCTGCCCTTCTGCTTGAGACTATATTTGGGCATTTATGTCCATCACGTGGGTTCTCATTTAACATGGCAGTGGTGATGAATGTGTCCCGGATTAGAGGTCAGAGGTCATCATAGTCCGAGACCGGTCAGCTGAAATCACTGTTTATATGAGACAAATCCATCACAGGTGACATAATGATCAGGATGTGTTTTTTGATTTAAATGCGATCTGCAGCTGTTTTATGCGTTTATGATTTTAGATGTATCATAGTCGTTCTGTGTGCCAAGGTTATTTAAGTTTACTAAACGTAAAACTTTGAAAACGTTTCTGTTTGTTGAAATCAAATCAAATATTGACCTAAAAATTGTTGCAAAAACTAAAAATTGAATTGTTGCCTCAAGAATAAACTGAAATAAGTTTAAAGCACTAAAATTATGATAATAAACAAAAACTAAAATAAAAATGTATTAATCTTGTATAGCAACATACAAAATAAATTAATCAGTTATAAATTGAGAAAAGCATACACCAAAATTGCTAAAACTTGAACTAAAATTAACACAAACATCTAAAAATAAATGCTAGTTTAAAATAGTAATTAAACTAAATAAAACTAAACTCAAATCTATGCTATCTTTAATGTGAAATCATGTAACTTTCATAAATGTGATGTCTAGTGCGAAACCCATGTCGTCTTTTTTATTTCAATATCAAACATATTTAATAATATGTATATTTCTGCCTTATTGTCATCATTTTTTCCCGAAACATCTTACTGGTCCCTAAATCTGGCTGTGTTATTTCTTTATTTTGAAGCGCGGTGCATTCAATCACAAGAAATAATATTGAGCACAAAGAAAATGTGCTTGTTTTAAAACCATTACACATGTTTGTCTTTTAACGTGTATTGTGTCTTTCAAGCTTCATTCAGTTGACGGGTAATACCGTGTGGTTCTGTGGTTCTACGTTTGTCCAGCAGGTGTCGCTCTTTCATCACAGCAGATCTTTCTGTTCGGAGGAGTTTCAAGCACAAACTCTCCATTATTTAAATTAACAAATCCAATTAGTCTCTGTTCACATTTATCACTTGACAGCGTGTTGCAACCTCACATTCTCTCTCTGTCACTGTTAGTTAGCACACAGGACGATGACTCCGGGTTTCATTTCTGATGGTTGTTCAGGTTCAAAGTCCAGTTTGTTTCATCACAGAGAAAAGCACTGATGTTTGAGTAATGTGGTTTTGTATTCTAAATGAACAGTTTGTGTTATGATGGAAGTTTGTCTCATGTGTATGAATAAAGGAACACTTTGTGTGTTCTCCCCGCAGATGAATGTTGTGGACATCTCATTCATATTCACAGATCTGTTCTCAGTTATTAGCGCAAGAACAGTTGTTTTCTTTTCTCAAGTGTAAACACATTTGATGAGGCTTCTGATATCATCACAGATGAGAGTGTACACGATTCACACATTACCAACGTAATACCATATATAGCTCATTAAAAACATCAACAATATCAACTGTCAACAAATGCCACATTTCATTCTACATTAACATATGAAATTATGTTTAGCAAAAAACAACCACAACTGTATTCTACTGTTGTGATTTGTAACACTATTGTGATCATGACAAGTTTTTTTGCTTTTCTGTTACAAGGCAGATAGTTCTAGTAGATTAGTTCCAGTTTTAACCTACTGAAATGCAATATTAATTGTTATTATTTATTGTGCAATGTTTAAAAATGCTTTTTCTTCATATAAAATTGAATCGTTTGGTACTGAAATATTACTCAGACACAGTGTTGGCTAAGTTACTCTGAAGAAGTAATGAATTACTAGTTACTAATGACATATTCAATAGTGTAATTAGATTACTGTGCAAATGACTCTCTCCAAAAAGTATTTAATGACTTATTACTAATTACTTTCTATTTCCTATATCAACCTAATTAGTTCAGTAATTCGGGACACGAAACGACTCTTAATTCATTCAATGAAACTACATAAAGTATTCTTATTAACTGACCAAAGTATAAAAAATGTGAGAAAGATACGTTAATGCATGCAGTTTAAAGTTAGACTTTGAATTTTAATGTCAATTCCACTATTGTGTACATTGCACAGTATTTAGTTCAATTACATCCGAAGTAACTTCTTGCAAGAACAAGTTTGGGGACCCCTGCTTTAAAGCATCTCTTCTTTACTTATTGATTCACAAGTTCTTATTCTTATTATAACACTATTGTAAGCACTTTAAGAGAAAAGAGATTTAATTTAACCGAAGTCAGGGATCAAAGCCCAACTAAAGCAAACACTGATCACAATAATGGTGGTTTGTTGAAATGTATAAATTGTGATTTGAACCAAGCCATAAATATAATTGCATGCTTGTAACAAGTTGACGTAACTTTTCAAGTTGTCCAAAGTTAAAGTAATTTTTTTTAAAGTTGGTCCAAAGTTTTACTTTTTTCAGTGTATTGGTAATGGTTCCTTTGGTGTAATGTTATCTGGGAACCAACAGAACGTCATTAAATCTTACTGGAACAATAACACACTGTACTGGTTTAATGGTAAACAGCTCCTAATGGAATTTGCACTGGAAACCAGTAGGACTGAGTTTCTGTTGTTTATTTCAGCAGGGCTATCATAACCGACCCCAATTCAGTCAAACATGAAATTCTGTCATGTAAAGTGTGAGCAGAACCTCAGAATCCGTTTGAATGGTGTTGAATCGAGCTCCGCCTTCAGAGGAGGAGTGACGTGTGTGTGTGTGTGTGTGTGTATCTCAGGAGCAGCAGATCTTCAGTCAGACTCCAGCGAGGTTCAGGTTGGTCATGGATCGACAGGGTCAGAGGTGGTCAGTGTGGATCACATTCCTGGGATTGTGCGTGTGTGTCAGCGGGATAACGCGACAGGATTTGTTCCCGTTTGGAGAAGGCGCAGGAGATCAGAGGCTTGGAGAAGGAAATGATGAGACGCAGCAGATTTCTCTGGAGAAGCCCGTCACCTTTTACAACGAACAGTTCAACAAGATTTACGTGAGTATTTCAACTCTCCTCCGTCATTAAAAGTGTTTTTATCTCTGATGGGTGTCAGTGTCAAAGAGGATCTGTAAACCTGGACAAAAGATGGTAACACTTTACTTAAAGCATATATGTATAATGCATTATAAAAGTAGTTTTAAAGGGATACTTCACCCAAAAATAAAAATTCTGTCATCATTTACTCGCCTTCGAGTTGTTGCAAATGTGTATAAATGTCTTTGTTCTGATGAACACAGAGAAAGATACTCGGAAGAACGCTTATAACCAGACAGATTTTGCCTCCCATTGACTCCCATAGGAGGAAAAGTTACTTGATCATTTTTAGTTCTGTTGAACACAAAAGAAGATATTTTGAAGAATGTAGGACAGCAAACCGTTCTGGCGCACTTTTAACTACCATTGTATTTTTTTCTACTATGGGAGTCAATGGGAGGCAAAATCTGTCTGGTGACAAGCATTCTTCCAAATATCTTTCCCTGTGTTCATCAGAACAAAGACATTTATACACATTTGGAACAACTCGGAGGCGAGTAAATGATGACAGAATTTTGTAATTCACCTTATAATGTCTCATGAATAATTGCAACTACAAACTTCCCATTTTTATTTTGGTTATAATTCTTTACAACAACATTTAATGTAGAACATTATGAACAATTATAATGTGTCACAGCATTTAATAACCCTTAATAATGCATTATACCTAAAGGCTTTAAGTAAAGAAGATGAATTGAAATAAAGAAGCACATTGCAGACATGAACAAATGTTGTGTCATGTTTAGAAATGCGTGTGTTGGGTCTTGGTGAAGTTCGTGTGTTTGTGTCACTGATCACAGTCCAGTGCTGTTTACTAGAGTAAACACAAGTCAAACACTGATAAAGATCTCAGTGTAAACTCTTTCCTTGCTTGAGCGGGTAACAGCCTGCAAACATTCACGTGCTTGTCTTTGCTCTTTTATGAGCGTTGTAGTGATTTCTTGACCGAGTGTTAACAGGAACAGCTCATTTGGCAGTTAAACGGCCTTCAGTACACACAAACAGCTCTTTATTCTCCTCCGTGATGATCTTGCTCAACTGTAGAACACGTCATTTGTCCATTAGTTTACTTCACTTGAGAAAGTGTTCATTTAACAGCCATTCACTTTATTATAGAAAGAAAACGACCTGTTGACAATAAATACTGTCGTGTATTCTTTGGGCATCTTTCTCTTTTTATCAAATATGTTTTTGAAGTGTAAACGACTGAAAGTAAGAAACTTAGTACACATCAAAACAGATGATGAAGATCTGTTCTTTCTTTGGAATATCTTTACATTTTCTTACACTTGCATTTGAAGAGTTTGCTTCCAAACTGAGATCAAAAATCCTGTTTTATATTACGTTATAATGTTTTTACTGTGTTACTCAGAAATATACTTTTTTATTTTTTGAGTTATTGTGGCTTAAATCACAACAAACCAGCAGCAGTTTGAGTGATATTAAGTGGAATGCACAATAAAAAAACATCATTTTAAAAAACATTTTGAGTTATCTCATTTTGGAACCAAACTCTTCATTTATTTACATTTATTCAAAATGCATTTAGCATTTTGTCAAAATATCATGAAGTGATATGTCGTTCTCAAAACCAGGAGTTGTAATTAGGGTCAGATGTTGATGTGAAAGACGTGAATGTGTGTTCATTGTGTAAATAATCTTCTGTACCCTTTAGAATGGTTTAATATGTGGTTTAGTGGATGTCGAATTTTCTCTGAGGTCGAACAATAACATTCATAAAGTCTCTTCCTACAATTCTTCCTTTCCCACAAGTCTTTCTGCCAATTTCCGTTTCCAGGAAATGTGTTGAAGTTGTTGTGGTTTTAACCAGAGCGTTGTGTTTGTTTAACCGACTGCACGGCTCTGCGTCTTTCAGTTCACAACAAAATGTTGATTTTGTGAATGACAAGGTCAGAAGAAGGAAGACATCGTTTTCCTTCATCAGTGTGTATGAGATTAGCAGCAGAACTCAAAGTCCACGTGTCGTAACATTCTGAAAACATCTGGAAATGCAGTTTCGCTCCAAACATTCACATGTGTGTTGTTGAGTTGCTTTAAAGTCCGCAGATGCTTTATTAAACATCTACTTCTTTTCAACTTTAAACAGGAAAGTATACTTTCAGACTACTTCTCAGAAATATACTTCAGTTTACTCTTAAGTACACTTGATTTTACCGAGTGGAACGTGTAAGTAGCCTATATTTGGCCTATACTTGTACTTAATCTTTTGATTGAGATATACTTAGGTATACTTCTGAGTATATGGTATGTACATTTTCATTGTGCCCTACTGCAAAAATAATATCGTAATAGTATGTTCATAAAAGCATACTTCAACTAGTAGTTTACTACGAATACACCTTGAAGTGTACTTACAAATTCACTTAAAGAAAGCTAATAAGCATACTTAAAATAAATTAGTAGTTTACTTAGAGTAAACTTTAAAGTTTACTTTTATAAATGACAACTGTGCTACAAGTAATGAATTCGTAAACTACCAGTAAACCTAATGAAAACCTCCAAGTACACTTGCAGTAAAACTACTTAACTAACAGTTTAATGGGAGTAAACTTCAAAGTGTAAATTTGTAGACTAAAAGTATTGATCAGTACACAAACAAGTTTACTTGGAGTATAGTTGTAGTACAAATGCAAACTTAATTGTAAATTAGTTGTGTAATCAAACGTTTACTACTGTTTCACATAAAGCACACTTAAAGTATACTTTTAAAAATGAAAAAGTGGGCCAATTTAGTCCCAAGCAGTATTCACATAGTACACTTTCAAGTGTACTATAGATTTGCAACGAATGGCTCAGTCCAAACACGACGGTGGCCACCACAGTACAAAAAGATGTCGTTCTCATGTTGACGCAGGGAAGAGATCATACGGGCATTAGAAAGACTGTAGAAAGAGCGATGACTTATGTATTACATAAAATAAAAGGTTTGTGGATTTTAAGTTTTAAAAGAAGGATAAAAGTCAGGCAGGAGCTAGGACTTGCGCTAATATTATAAAGACTTTACAGCAGAGACGCGTTAAGACGCGCCGTACTGAGGCTTTTAGCGGACATACTCACAGATATCTATGGAGATACTTTCCAGCAGAGAGAGACGTTGGAGAGAAAGATCGTCTAAAAGAGGTTGCTTTGATTCGGATCAGTATGTGAGTAACATACTAACATACCAAGATATGTTGTTGTTGTAATATTAGCTGTGTGACGGAGCAGTTTTGAGCGTCATTGTTTATCTGGAACCGCTTTAATATTGTACTCGTCCAGATACTGGAGAGAGAGAGAGAGATAAACACACAGAGAGATAGAGAGAGAGAGAGCAAGAGCGTGCTGGAGCTGAAACTGGACAGCGAGCGAGAGCGCGTTTTACTCTCTTACTCAATGATGAATAAACGTACAGTTAATCCGCGGGTCACATGCGTTCCGCACCGTAGAGCACGATCCGTACGGATCATCCCGCGATCTGTTTCACCACGATACCGCAGCGGAGAGGAAGAGGAAATGCGTGTTGTAGAGTTGTTTGTCCGTTTAGGGCTGCTGTAGAAAACATGGCGGCGAATTCAATGTCTGTAGGCCCGCTCTGTATGTAGATATACACATCTTATTCTAAGGTATTACAAACTTAATGGTTCATTACGTAAGGTCTTTACACACCTCTGAAGAAATAGTTTTGTATATTATATTGCATTTCCGTCAATAGATCCTCCTAAAAACTCCTATTGTTCCTTTAACCGATATACTTGAACTTTAGTCCCCGTGAACCGGAAATTGTGATCGTTTTTACTTCAGTATTTTGAGGCATTTCCGAGTGAAATGGAATTTCTAATGAGAAAAATAGTGGGCGTGGCTTTCATCTTTCTCTGCGATTTGTTTGGATGTATAAAACAGCCAATAGGCTTGTTCGACTTGAAGCGGCGCCGCAAGAGCCATTCGAAACCAAACATTTTATGGTTTTCGAATGGCTCTCGCTGTACTTTGATGTCATCCGCCTGTCGGATCTTGCAGCGCCGCATCAAGTCGAACAAGCCTATTGTCTTTTGAAATGGAACTGGCAGCAGACTGACTGTTGAAGGGGAGGAGTTAACGGATGCTCCGCCCCAAGCCGTCTAACATACGTCATTTAAGATGGATAGTCATTACAGGGCGGATGAACATTTTCAGATTTTAGTTAAAGATTATGAGGGCACACAATTTTTTAAAAAGAGAATGATCCACATTGATCAACTATTTACTATAAACGCTGCAATATTTCATGAAAAAATAGACATTGTCATTTTAATTTCACTGGGACTTTAAGTTTACTTAAAAACAAAAGAACTTCAAGTATACTTCTTTTTGATAAGGGACGTTTTCAACACAGACGCACTATAATACTGTGGGTTATTATTTGTTCGTGTTGCTACACAGACGTTATCTTAAAGGAGTAGTTCATGTCAAAATGTGTCCTCATTGACCTTCCATAGTCATTTTTATTCCTACCATGGAAAGTCAATGGGGACAGATTTTGAGTGGACTACTCCTTTAAAGGGACAGTTCACCCCTCCACCCCAAAAATATCATGATTTATTTACCCTCGTGTGAGTCTTTTGCTCTCATATGCAAATCATTCTCGTTCACAATTATTCTTGCATTCAGATCAACACCAATGGTTTTGTAGCCCTGAAGACGCCTGCGGTGGAATCTGAGTATCTGGGCAAAATGCCGGCCAGTTTTGGAATGATAGCCGCTCTCCAGGGTGACCTGGACACCAGTGACGGGGTGGGTAAGGTGTTCTTCCGTGAGGACACCAGTCCTGTCGTCCTGCGAGACGCCGCCGATCACATTAACAGAGCGTTTCCTGAACACGACGAGGTGAACCCCAGTCACGCTCTGGTGGTCACATGGGTGGACGTGGCCCCTCACAGGACGGAGCGTCGAGGAGACGGAGCGGATCACGGAGGAAGAGTGAGTGTGGGCTGCATTTACATTTACAGTTGATCGAGTGGGGTTATATTTATATGGTTTGTTATAAACATGTCAGTAAGAGTTTACTCAAACAGCTGTTGACCTGAAAGAGCAAACGGACCGTAGATGTGATGAAAACACACACACACACGCACAGATTTCACAGAATACACTCTTAAAAATAAAGGTGCTTCAAAAGGTTCTTCACATACATGCCACAGAAGAACCTCTAACATCTGAAGAACCTTTCTGTTTGACAAAAGGTTCTTTGTGGCAAAAAAAGGTTCTTCAGATTATAAAAGGTAAGAAAGAAATGTTTCTTTGGGGAACAAAAACAGTTTTTGGCGCTGCTGCTTTATTTTTAAGGGTGTGTGCAAAGTTAAATCATATCTTAAAGGCGCAGAGTTCCAGTTCAAACTTTACAGGATTTCCATCTTCTATATTCTCATAATAGCCTCTAAACGCCATGCAAATCTTATGCGTAAATTCAGGAGATTTTCAAGTCTTCCCGTCAATCTCCACCATTTCTAACACTGGATATGACTGAAATGTCTGTATTTGTGATTGTGTGAAGATGATTAGATTTCGTTTGTGTTAAAACGTGTTTTTAAATCTTATAGAGAAATACATTTCAACTGGTGATGGCATCGCTGGAGTCTGTGTCCTGTGCCGTACTTCTCTACCCGAGGGACGGACTTCAGTTCCACACCACAGGCAGTAGTTCCACACTCCACGCCGGCTTCAGTAAAGGACATGAGGGATATTCAATCTTTTCTATAAAACAAGGGCCGTACTATCGCATCACAGACGACACAGAGGCATCTGTCACTAAATTAGCTGAGTAAGTCTGTCACGGATTCACATCATCATGACATCATTCATTAACGGTGCATTCATGCCGTGCTGTTGGATGTTTTGTTTTTCAGGCAGACTAACTCTGGAAAGCCGGGCGTGTGGGTGTATAAAATCGGAGCGTTCCCTCAGTTCTCAGACGTCACAGCAGGACAGGTGCCAGATTTACCTGTAGATTCTCATCAGTACAGGAGCACTGGAAGCCACAGACATCAACATCAGGTTCAGGTTTATCCTGAGGATCAGGAGATCTCACAGGACATCCTGGACGGGGTTTATCATCGTCCAGAGCATCCCGCTCCTCTTCAGGTGGAGACGGTTCAGTTCACTCCTGAAGTGGTGGAGCTCGAGAGTGAGGACAACATCCAGGTTGATGGTCAGCATCATTTTCTTAATCGTCGTTTGTTTGTTTTCCAGCAAAATAGAGAAATATTCTTAAAAACAACTATTTACTTAAACTCAAAAATGTGGGAAAAAATAAGTAAGTAAATTACCCAAAATTGATTGTGATATATAAAATAAATATATATAAATAATAAAAAATTACGTATATATATATATATATATATATAAATAAAAACAAGTGAGCAAATTACCCTAAATTGATTGCGATGTATAAATAAAAATATATAAAGTAAATATATATAAATAAATAAAAATCTATATGAATAAAATAAGTGAGTAAATTACCCTAAATTGATTGTGATATATACTGTAAATAAAAATATATAATAAATATAAATAAATAAATAAAATGTATATAAATATATATAAATAAAAATAAGTGAGTAAATTACCCGAAATTGATTATGAAATATAAAATAAATATATATAAATAAATAAAATGTATATAAATAAATAAAAACAAGTGAGTAAATGACCCTAAATTGATTGTGATATATAAATAAAAATATATAAAATAAATATATATAAATAAATTAAATTTATATAAATATAAATATATATATATATATATAAAAACAAGTGAGTAAATTTCCCTAAATTGATTGTGATGCATAAATAAAAAAATATGAAGTAAATCTATATAAATAAATAAAAATTATATAAATATATGTATATATATAAATAAAAACAAGTGAGTAAATTTCCCTAAATTGATTGTGATATATAAATAAAAATATATAAAATAAATATATAAATAAATACAAATATATATAAATCTATATAAATAAAAATAAGTGAGTAAATGACCCTAATATGATTGTGTTCTTATTTTCTCTGTACAGTATTCACGTATAACTCCGGCCAGTGCGGCAGGCACACGTGCTCCAAATTCGGCGAATGTAGGAATTATCCATCCGGACGGTGCTGCCAGTGTAAGCCTGGTTTCTACGGCAACGGCGTTCAGTGTGTATCTGAAGGTAGGGCAGTGTTTGTGTCTGACGGACAGCTGTGAACTCTCGATGTCCAGTGTGACAGGTGAGATCTCGTGCAGGTGTTCCTCAGAGGATGAACGGAAAGATGAGCGGCAGGTTGTTTGTGGGAGACTCGCCCGTGCCCGTGGAAATCTCCGACAATGATCTTCACTCGTACGTGGTGGTGAACGATGGGAGAGCGTACGTGGCCATCAGCACCATTCCTCCCAGCGTAGGTTTCTCTCTTCAGCCCCTGTCAGCTGTGGGCGGAGTCATCGGATGGGCTTTTGCTCTCCAGCAGCCCGGATTCAAGAACGGCTTCAGTGTTATTGGTATCGTATTTTATACTTCATGTCATGAGTCTTCAGCTACTCAGAGGGAAATGTTGTTGGTCACATGTTGCAGTTCGGCAGGTTGGATGGAGTTCTCAGTTGTTTCGTTGACGTATAAACTTAGTCTGAGATGTTTCTCCTCAAAAAGGCTTAAATTGGAGAACTGAAAAGAGAATCAAATGAGAGTGTAGTAGTTGAAACACATGAAGAGTCTGAAGAGAGGTCAAATAATGTGGATTTGAGTAAATGTGATGAGAAATTGAGATCTTCAATCAGATTGACTTTTGATTGCAGACTTGACAGATCTCAGCTCGGTTTGACACGTGGTTGACATCTCTTAAACTCTCATGACACACACATTTCTGACATTTTTCAGGAGAAATATCCGAGACTCAAGCACAAGTTTCCATCTGATTTCTAGGCGAAATTATCGAGATATTAAAGAGATCTCATTTGTGATTTACAAGTCAGTGCTGTTTATTCTACAAGATTTTGCTTCAAAGTCAACATAAAATGAAGTGTTCTTCTATGTAATCTCTGAACTCAGGTTGGTGAGTGTTTTTTGAAGCATTAAGTGTTTTCTTCATGTCGCGTCGTGTGTGCTGTGATGTGATGTTGCCTTGAGTTGTTTCTGGTTTTGATGGGTTTCAGGCGGCGAGTTCAAACGTCAGGTCGACGTGACCTTCCAGCCGGGCGGCGAGAGGTTGACCGTCTCTCAAGAGTTCAAAGGCATCGATGAGCACGACCACCTGATGGTTGACACCAGACTTGAAGGAAAGATTCCTGAGGTGCCTCAGGGGGCGCGAGTGACGTTAGGACCCTACACTGAGATCTACCAGTACAGCAGTAACTGTGAGCGAGAGCTTCTGTTGACCGTGTGAGAAATTCTGTTATCCAAACCGTACCGTTTTGACTTCATGTCATTTTCTGTCAGTAATCACCTCGTCCTCAACGCGCGAGTACGTGATCAGTAAAGCGGACCTCCCCTCTGAGACCCGAAGCTATAAGTTCAGAGAGACCATCACGTTCCAGGGCTGCCAGCACGACGAATCCAGTCGAGATGTTCCGTCCACTCAGATGCTGAGCGTCGATCAGGTGTTCGTCTTGTACGATGTGAGCGAACAGCTCCTGCGTTACGCCACGAGTAACAAGATCGGAGATATCAACGGTGAGGATTTGTTCACTTTTTACACAAATATATGCGACCCTGGATCACAAAACCAGTCTGAAGTAGTACGGGAACATTTGTAGTGTTAGCCAAAAATACATAGTACGGGTCACAATTATCGTAAATATATCAAAACTTTATTTTTGTGAGTAATATGCTATGCTATGGACTTCTTTTGGACAACTTTAAAGGCGATTTTCTCAGTATTCTTTTTTTTGCACCCTCAGATTCCAGAGTTTTTAAATGTTATATATCGGTCACATATTGTCCTGTCCTAACATCAACCATAGATCCATGGAAAGCTTATTTATTCAGCTTTCAGATCTAAAAGAAATCTCAATTTTCAATTACTGACCCAAAAGACTTGTTGTCCAGGGTCACATATAGGTGAGTGATTGTTACTACAGCTGTCCAGGTAATCATTTACTTTAAAATCTAAACAAAGTTACACTACCGGTCAAAAGGTTTTGGACACTTAAGTGAATTTTTTTCTCATTATATAAAAAACCTTTGATCTGAAAGTTCATGCTTAATTAGTTTAGTAGACAAAAATATAATTTCGCAAACAAACATGTTATATTATAATATTTGATTTACAATGTGGTTTTGAAATGGATGATTTTGACTGAATAATGTTATTTATTCACTATTATTTTCATGACACATAGGCACTCTCACAAATTATTACTATAATACAAAGAAAATCTCAGTCACCATTGAATATGACAAAAGATGCAAATGCACAATCCACATCGTATACCATCGTAAGTTTATAATATGTTCTATTGCAACTCTCAATATTCTCAGAATGCATATTGATAACAATTGTTTTGACAGTTTCAGAAACTGTGTTGTGTATTGCACACATGGAAGAAAACACGATAAAGTGTTGCTTAAAATGAGTGTCTGGCTCTGAGAATCTCCACAGTTCAGTGTGTGCAGATGAAATAGTTGTCAGATGAATCTGTGAATGTAAACAAATATGCTTGATTGACAGGAGGACAGCCTGAAGAGAACCCCTGCTTTACCGGCAGACACGACTGTGACACTAATGCTGTGTGCAGACCTGGACAAGGAAATGAGTTTACATGCGAGTGTGCTACAGGTTTCACTGGAGACGGACGCGCTTGCTACGGTACACAAATCAACAAGTGCTGCATGCGTCTCCCAGGCTTTGATTTATGTTCTCTCTTCATTACAACACGAAGAGAAGATATTTTGAAGAATGTTGATAATCAAACAACACTGAACTCCACTGACTTCCACTGTGTGAGCACAAAACCACTGAGACATTTCTCAAAATATCTTCTTTTGTGTTCCACCGAAGAACAGGTTTACAACCACACGAGGAGTTAAAAAACTTGAGGTTTTGTCCTAAATTGTAACGTTGATTCATTGATAAACATCAGTCCGTCGTTTCAATTAAAATCATTTCCTCAGTAATTTCCTTCCTTCCAAAGGCGATTTGATCTCACTTCCTGTCCTTAGAGGGATCGTTTTCACACACCAATCTTCTCATCAGATTTCAGAACGATCTTGAGATATTGCCCGAGACCTTTTATAAGGCTGAGCATGTGACCCTTCCCCTGCTGCCTAAAGGAAATGACACAAAAATAGGACCGATGTTATCTTAAAAACCCATCATTCGAGGAAGTGATGTTATCGTTGTTAGTAATTCATGGGAATGTAGGGAAAAGTCCGTCTCTTTGACAAATGCGAACATCTCAAGTTTGAAGCACGTTGCGGTTTGTCTGTTTGCGGCGTCTGTAGACAAAACACGTCATGTTTACATGAATACCCCAACAGGGAGGACAAAGAACGTGTGTTTTTTAAACTAGACAATATATGCATGTACTTCTCAGAAATATGCTTACTGTAAAATGACCTTTATATTTATTGATTGTAATTGAGAGCTTGTGCACAGAGGTGAATCTCAGTGAAAAACTCTCTTCATTAGATGTGGATGAATGCAGGGAATCTCCTCAGATCTGTGGACCTCATGCCATCTGTAATAACCAGCCCGGAACCTTCCGATGTGAATGTCTGGACGGCTTTCAGTTTGCTAGTGATGGACGGACATGTGTCGGTAAGTCTCATTACTCGCTGTGTGTTTATGAATCACTTCACGGTTTCAGCTTACGATGTTCAAATATGATCAAATGAGACTTCTCTGTCCTGCTTCTCAGATGTTTCTCTTGACAAGAAGAGAATCTTCTGGATTCTTATGTGCGTCTCATTCAGCGCTGACGTTATTCCTTTTTCTAATTGATCCGTCCATATTCAACAGTAAATGTGTCTGGATAGATGTTGTGTTGTTCTTGTGTGTTGTTAACGTGTTTTGTGTTGGTTTATAGAGGCGTTGCGGCCCGTGGATCCGTGTCAAACCGGCACTCATGACTGTGACGTCCCTGAACGCGCTCGCTGCAGTTACACCGGTGGATCATCCTACATCTGCTCCTGTCTGCAGGGATTCATGGGAGATGGACGGACCTGCCGAGGTGTTTACCAGACATTTATTCATCTCACTTTAAAGGCCCAGTGAAGTAAAAAATCACGATGCCTATTTTTTCATGAAATATTGCAGCGTTTATTGTAAATATTGAAAAATTGATCAATGCGGGTCATTCTCTTTTTTAAATTCGTGTGTCCTCATAATCTTCAGTTAAAATCTGAAAATGCGCTTCCTTCCTGTAATGACTATCCAATGATGCATGTTAGACTTAGTCAGTCTGCTGCCAGTTCCATTTCAAAATGCAACGGCTGTTTCCATACATCCAATCAAATCGCAGAGAAAGGCGAAAGCCACGCCCACTATTTTTCGCATTAGAAATTCCATTTCACTCGGAAAGGCGTCAAAATACGGAAGTACAAACAATCACAACTTCTGGTTCACGGGGACTTTAAATGGAATTTAACGCAGTTTCCATGTTTTGCTTAATTATTTTTATTGAAATGTCTTAATGTCTTGCAATTGTTTCTACATTTTTCTAACCAGTCAAAAGTTAAAGTCGACTTTGAACACACACCTGTAGGCTACTTGTTTAAACTGCAGTCACATGTGTTGAATCAATAATCTATTTATTTTGCATAATACAATGAAAAATCATCTTTTCTTTCAGACATAGATGAATGTCAGGGAAACCAGTGTCATGAGAATGCCTTCTGCACCAACACCGCTGGATCTTTCACCTGTCAGTGTAACACTGGTTACTATGGCGATGGTTTCCACTGCTCTACCGGTACAGTACACATCAGTTTAAATGGAAAAAGGTTGAAAATAAAGAATCACGTCTGCCTGTTCAGTTTTTATATACATGATTAAATGGAATTCTGTATAGACGGTTGAGCAACATAAGTGACAACATAAACAAATGTTACTGCGCATGCGCGCGTTCGTGGGCTGCAGTTCACTTCCGGCACACATTCACAAACAATTCAGTGGCTGTGGATTATTTCCGATAACAATCAAAAGAAACCGAGAAGAACCGTTACTTGGCTAAACTTGTCTCTACAAAATTTTGAATTTAGACCTAGAATACCAGGCTCAACCACTAGATGTCAGTGTATCATACGGTTTCTTTAAAGTCCTGGTGAACCGTAAGTTGCGATCATTTTTATCATCGTTTGCTGACGCATTTCCTAGTGAAAAGGCTTAAACTAAAAAAATAGTGGGTGTGGCTTGCGTTTTTCACTGCGAATTGATTGTATGTATAAAATCAGCTGTTGCTTGAAATGAAGCTGGCAGCAGACTGACAGTTGAAGGGGAGGAGTTAACGGATGCTCCGCCCAAGTCGTCTAATTTACGTCATTTAAGATGGATAGTCATTTCAGGGCGGAAGTGCATTTTCAGATTTTAACTCACGATTATGAGGGTACGTGAATTTTGAAAAAGAAAATGACCCACATTGATCAACTATTTACTATGAGCGCTGCGATATTTCATGAAAAAATAAGAATGGTCATTTTTAATTTCACTGGGACTTTAAATGTGACCAAACTACAACAAATTGTTTATTTAATCAAAGTTTATTTAATTTAATTGTTTATTTAATCAAATCAAATTTAATCTAATCAAAAAGGATCCATTCAACAAATTGTTTATTTAATCAAATTAACATACAACGAAATTCAACAAATCGTTTTTTTAATACTATTATCATACAGTAAAATAATAATATAAATGAATATTAACATAAATTAAATTAAATATAAATAGTTATATTATCAGATGCTAGCCAAACACAAACCGGAAGTTATCTGGAGGTCAGGCGCGCACGCGTCCGATGAAACGGTCAACTTGTATTTTCAACTGTCTTATAGATGTTCTTCTTTTCATACATCTAACTTTTTATTAAGTGCATGAAGAAACTTTTGCTGTTGTTTGCTCGGAGAGGCTTTTCAGAATGTCCCACAAGAATGAACTGAAGATGTGATCAAATCATATCAATATTGGCCATATCATCTCTGGACACACTGAGCGCATGCAACAACATTTGCTGATATTTTTGGATAGCACTACACACAGCTATTGACAAACTTCTGTAGACTAACTGTTTACACAAACCAACAACATGTGTCGTTTAGTCTTCCGTTGTAAAATCTAAACAGATTTCTTGATGGCCAGCGCTCTTTAAGGAAGGTTCGTCATTGCTCAAGCATCAGATTTAAATAGGAAGAAGCTCGTGGTGTTTTACTGGAGGAGATTTGTTCTTCCCACCGTGACAAACCTCACGGCCTGACCTCTAGACATTCACTGACGGATGGCACCTGACATCTCGACCCCTCCAGTTCTGTCACGGGTTAACCCTCACGACAGCTGCGTGTGACCTCGCGCTCCATTTGCTTTGGTTTCTCAAAGGTTGTTTTGTAGTGTGCTGTTATTTTATATTCCAGTGTTCTTCGTAGACGGATAACATCAACATCTCACAGATAACACTGCGTGTCGTGTAAACGTCCTTGTGTTTGTGCAGATGGTAAGACTCGCTGTCAGCTTCATCGAGAGAACGCTCTGAGCTCCGGTGGGGTTGGTCCGCGAGGTCCTCGTCCTCTGCCCGGTCGGTTTGTGCCCACCTGTGATGCCCGGGGTGAATATGAGCCCATGCAGTGTCACGAAAGCATCGGTCAGTGCTGGTGTGTGGATCCAGATGGACGGGAGATTTCTGGCTCGCGCACGGGGCCCGGCACTTTTCCCCAATGTGAGTGACGTTAATAAACTTCAGCGTTCTCTCATGATTCTAATCGTGTGGATCCAGCGGTCTCGGCGCCGTGCTATCAGTTAATTGTCCGTTTATCTCAAACACGCGGTCATTTATGTTCTTTCATCTTCTGCTGTTCAGGCCCTGATCATGGACCCGGTCCCGTCAGACCAACACCCAGACCCGACGTCAACCCTCTTCCCCCCGGCAGCCACATTCTGTTCACTCAGAGCGGGAAGGTCGAGTTTGTGCCTCTGGACGGCCACGACCTGAAGAAGACTGAAGCAAAGACTGCTCTACACCTGCCGGTAACACCCGCACCCTCAACACAGTCTGTGGGTCGGCAAAGTCTCAAACCAATGTAGATTGTTGAGGTCAAATCATCTGGATTTGATGAGACATGTTTGAGTTGATATTGAGATCTTCAATAATATTGACTTTTGATTGCAGACGAGACAAATCGGAGCTCAGTTTGACACGTTGTCTTCTCAAACTCACAGACATAATCGTCAGATTCTCCGGAGAAATATCTGAGACACACATGAGATTAAAGCAAAAGTACGTTTGTTCTCCACTTAATTTGATTGATTTCTAGGAGAAATAGCTGAGATATTACGCGATCTCATCTGTGATTTCTCACTAGAAATGCAATCAGAAGTTGTTGAAAGTGAAAATTAAACTTACATGCTCCAACTGGTGTTGCGATAACGCGCAGTGATCCTCCTTCCGTTCGCGTCTGCGTTACCATTTGCTTGTTATTTGGCGTGAGATTTGTTTAGTTGGGTTGAGTGAGAGCCTGAAAGCGTGTGCGAAAAGCGTACAACCCTGAGCTCGTGATTGAGTAGACACCTGATGCTAGGCGCTAGTGATAGGGGAGGGGCCATGCATGCTCGGACGCTCCATTGCGTCATCGATCCCCCGTTTTAGCCCCGCCCAAAAAATCCTGAACAGAGAATCGGTGAAAAACTGTTTAACGGTTTAACTGCACAATTCAGTACTACATATTTCTGAGTCTTTGTATGTGCTTCAGCAATACATTTCTAACATCTATAATGTGTTTAGAAACAATTCTCAGAATTCTCTTTACCCGGACTTTAACTGTTGTGGTTTGTCTTTGTGTGTAATGTACTCTGTTTACACTGTAGTGCATACTTGTCTCTCTTTGCCAAATTGTTGATACCAGAGCGAACAGGAACATTGGGGGGAGAATTTTAGGATTGCTTAACTCTGTTTTTCTTGGAAATATAAGAATGAGAGATGTTGTGTTGAACAGAGTCACATGCTGTGATTGTATAACATCTGACCGCTCATCATAACACTGAAGAAACAGACCCGAACACTTTACAGAAACTCATGTAATCTAACATTACATTCACGGACACTTACAGTACATTATGTCACAGTATATTAAGGCATACATTTGATAGTATACATATTTATATACTGTATATATAAATATTTAAAATAAAAATACTTCAATAATTCTAGGTTTAGGACTGCTAGTCGAACTCTAGCACCAGAATTTAGTTCTTTCATTTGTACTGTATTTTCTCTTAAAGGGATACTTCACCCAAATAAGAAAATTCTGTCATCATTTACTCACCTTCGAGTTGCTCCAAATGTGTATACATTGTTTTGTTCTGATGAACACAGAGAAAGATATTTGGAAGAATGCTTATAACCAGACAGATCTCAACACCCATTGACTACCATAGTAGAAAAAGGTACTTTTTTCATTTTTTTGTTCTGTTGAACACAAAAGAAGATACTTTGAAGAATGTAGGACAGCAAACAGTTCTGGGGCACTTTTGACGACCATTGTTTTTTTCCTCCTATGGGAGTCAATGGGTGTTGAGATCTGTCTGGTTATAAGCATTCTTACAAATATCTTTCTCTGTGTTCATCAGAACAAAGACATTTATACACATTTGGAACAACTCGAAGGAGAGTAAATGATGACAGAATTTTCATTTTTGGGTGAAGTATCCCTTTAAACCAATTAGTCCTACACACATTATTCATTTTTCTCTGATTCCATGTTAAACAAACCCATAGATTTTTGGCTTTTGTTGCTCGAGCTGTCCGAACGTTACTTCATATCTCAGAAAAGAACCCCCCCATACATTCACCATTCTAAATGATTTATCAGACGGACACACAGTTTTCTCTGAGAGTTTACATCGATCTTTCCTTCCGTCTGTTCTCATTTACTTCTTGCCACGCGCATGTTTACTGTAATGACTAACATGAGTATAAGCTTGTAAACGAGAGAAGACTTCCACCCTCAAGCCATTCTCAGAAACCCAGAGTTATTCCAGTCGCTCACATTCTGCATGTGTGGTTCGTGCTCGTCTAGACAGCAGACACAGACGAATCATTTTTCGTCGTCACGATTGCGTCCCAATGCGCTTGATTTCAGGAGAAAGTTCTGATTGGAATCGCTTACGACTGTTTGGAGAAGATGGTGTACTGGACGGACATCAGCACACCTGCTATCGGTAAAGCCAGTCTACATGGAGGAGAGCCCATCTCTCTCATCACATCAGGTTGGCTTATTTACTCGCCTTTAGATTTTCCACACCTCTTCTGTATACTGAGATTGTACACACCTGATTTGTTCAGATCTTGGCAGTCCTGAAGGCATCGCTATAGATCATCTGGGCAGGAACATGTTCTGGACAGACTCCATGAAGGACAGAATTGAAGTTTCCTCACTGGACGGATCCAAGCGTCGGGTGTTGATCGACACAGGTCTTGTTAATCCAAGAGCCATCCTCACTGACCCCACCAACGGGTGCGTGACTGTTTAAACCAAATGAATCGTCCTCGTTATTGAAGCGAAGCCAAACAAAGCCGGTTTACCAACCCAAAGTGTGTTTCTCCATCAGCTACATCTACTGGGCCGACTGGAACAGAGACTCTCCCAGAATCGAGATGGCTTATATGGACGGCACTAACAGAAGAATCCTGGTCAAGGATGACTTGGGCCTCCCCAACGGTTTAACTTACGACCCTCAAACGTCTCAGCTGTGTTGGGCAGATGCTGGTATGACTCACAGACATGAGCAATAAACTCTTCTGAAGAAAAACTACTCACGAAACCAGTGCCAGAAGCTTCAACAAATGTTTGGCTTTGTTGAAGTTAAATGAATTGTGTTCACCTGATGTTCATTCCGCTCCAGATAAAATATTTGAAAGTGAAGTGAGTGCCCATTAGAAAGATACATCACAGATGAGATCTCTTTCATATTTAAGAATTGAGAGTTATGTCCTTAAATATTTAGAAATAAAAGCAAATACTTTATTCGAAAGTGTAGACTGAACTGAAGTGAGAGTTGTTGCTAGTTTGTTGCTGTTTTTGCAGTTCATGGGGCCGGATTCACCACACTGTTCTTAAAGGGACAGTTCACCCAAAATGAACATTCTGTCATCATTTACTCACCCTCATGTCATTTTGATACCTGTATAAATGACTTTGTTCTGATAAAAACCGAGGAAGATAGTCATTTTCAGTTCCGGGACATCATTGACTCTCATAGGAAACATCAAATGGTTGTCAAAGAACAGTTTGCTTTCATACATTTTTCAAAACATCTCATTTTGTGTTCAACAGAACAAAAGACATACAATATTTTTTTCCACTATGGTAGTGGATGATGTTCCAGATCAGAAAATTACTGACATTCTTCCAAATATCTTCCTTTGTGTTCAGCAGAACAAAAATATGTATACAGGTTCGAAACAACCTGAGGGTGAGTAAAGGATGACAGATTTTCATGTTTGGGTGAACTGTGCCTTTAAGACAAAATCTAAGATTGTTCTTTAGATAAATAATAGGAAGTTTGTAAGAATGTTCGTTAGTGCGGTTCTCAAACATTTCTTACAAAGTTGTTAAATATTTTCTCTTCATTTTCATCTTCATTTTTGTCGTAAGAATGAAATGATGTGCTTTGTCAATTATTTCACTCTTTGCTCGTGTGGTAACTGTAGATGTTTATCTCTACAATAAGCTTTATGTGTGTAACAAGCACCTCGCATTCTTATATAGCCTGCATATATTAGCATGTGATGTGTTAAACGGCATTTACGATCGCATGTTAGCTAAACCGTTAGCAAGCATTAAAAAATTATTTATTTAGCATTAAGAATTATAATGTGTTACTACGGCATAATATTGTGACCCTCTCCGTTTCGAGTCAGTTATTGTCCCAGAATAATGAAACAAGCACTCTGTATTTAATAATGAAAGCTAAGGTAAGGGAGCTAGACCTTATCATTATTATATCAATATAAATATTATAATTCTGGCTCAACACAATACACGTCACATGAAGCCACCAAATACATGTAGAACGTCTTAGGATGATATTTATGACCGCTTTGTTTAGAGAATTTGTATCCTTCTCAATTGTCTTCCTAAGATCAATGTTGAGAAAAAATTTACTCAAAAAGGAAACACATAACTTCTACCTTTTTTCCTCAAATGAGAATTAAGCAGAATGTTCTTCTTAAGAATGTTTTGTGAATGTCCCCTGATGGTGTTTGTGTTTATATTTACATGATCTTCATGAGGTTGAATGTTTTGGATGCAGGTACTCATAAAGTGGAGTGTATGAATCCGAACCAGGGCGACCGCAGACAGCTCATGGAGGGAATTCAGTATCCGTTCGGAATGACTACAGACGGCCGAAATCTCTATTACACAGACTGGAGGAGGTTAGCTTGTCCTTTTATGACCTTCAGTTGATTGTTTTTAATCAATGACAAGTCAGCTTTTCCACTTCTATTTTATTTCTGAACTATTTCTCTAGCAAACACGTTTGTTTGAAGCGTCGCAGCAGATTTGATTATCTGAGGAAATGTGGATGTGCAAAATAAGGATTCCAGGGTGTTCTTATGTTTATTTATGTATATGTATGGATTGGTGCATGTGGTTGCTAGGTTTTTTTTTTATTTGTTGTTGCTTACTGGCCATACGGCAAAAGAGCCCACCCTCAAGTTTCTATTATATTCTGGTCTCGAAATATACCACAGGTTTATTTTTATCTTTTGCCTATTGTTAGGTTCAATTGGGTTGAGCGTGACGTACATGTCAAATATTATTCGTGCCAGTTCTCTGATGACTGAATATGAGCAACAGTTCTGTTCATGTTTGACGTGTGGTTTTCTGCAATCTTTCAGAGCTACGCTAAACTAGCATGTGGAAATCTGTGTGACGTGACAAAGTTCACATCTAGATTTACTGCAGTGACCCTTCACTTTCTCTAGGAACTGTTTGCTTTGTCAAACAAAATCTGAGTCAAACTTATGCCGGGGCCTTCACCACAAGATAATCGGGCTGATTTCTCCCCTTCCGACAATCCCTGGTAAAGTTCAATTCAATTCAATTTTATTTATATAGCGCTTTTCACAATGTGCATTGTTCCAAAGCAGCTTTACAGGAGCAAATAAGAAAAACACAGAAAGGTAAAACACAGCACAGTGCATGGTGTTTATAGACCAAGCAAGATCATTATAATAAATAATATCTAATAAATAAATGAATAAATAAATAAATAAATGCAGTCTCCCGGTGAGCAAGCCAACACTGCACTGCTCTGCTGTGGCGAGGAACCCAAACTCCAATGCTGAATAATGGAGAAAAAAAAACCTCGGGAGAAACCAGGCTCAGCCGGGAGGGCCAGATCTCCTCTGACGTGTCATAGCTGCACTCAGTGACCCCGACCAAAGCCACCGAGCAACGTCCACGAAGAACAGGGAGAGCCCACGAGCCGCGACCCAGGAAGCCCCACCCGCCGAAACCGTGCAGGTCCAACCCGGTCTCATTCCGCGATCAACAACAGACAACAGAGGAACAACCAGGGAAAAGTAGTAATGGCATAATTAACTTTATTCCTCTGTTGTCCGACATCGACCACAAAACAAGACCAACCAGACCAGACCCACACAGTCCCAACAAATGAAACGCCCCGAACCACAACCAACAAGCCCCCCCACTCCCCACAACACCCACCCAGCTACCTCCAATCAAAGTCACTGAGTGCAGCCATAACTTCAAACTGCTGTCATGTGATGTAAGTTTAGCATTAAATACCAAGTATTGTAAATTTAGCATTTATGTGACAGGTAGTCCGTCTTTGCTCTCGGCTGGGGATGGAATTGTCTGAGCTGGGCCGGCCAGATGGTCGCCTTTTTCTTGGGTGGTGATGGAATTGCCTTGGATGGAGCTGGATGGTCAGTCAGTCCGCAGGCTCTCGCAGGAGGATGGCACGGGATTTTCAGATGTAGCTGGCGTAATCTCTAGTTGTGGATGGGCATATGACGTTCATCTGGGTCTGGCGGAATCTCTCCCTACCTCGGGATGGGCATCCCGAGGCGAGGGCAGAAACAGAAAGAGAATAATTAGCGTAGCTGCTGTTCATTAGCTATGTATTAGTGAATGCTTGGCTGAAAAGATGTGTCTTTAATCTAGATTTAAATTGGGAGAGTGTGTCTGACCCTCGAATAGTATCGGGGAGGCTATTCCAGAGTTTAGGTGCTACGTATGAGAAAGCTCTACCCCCTTTGGTGGATTTAGTTATTCTAGGTGTTATCAAAAGTCTGGAGTTTTGAGATCTTAGAGAGCGTGATGGGTTGTAGTGTGGTAGAAGCTCTGTTATGTAGGTAGGGGCTAAACCGTTTAAGGCTTTATAAGTAATTAAAAGAACTTTAAAGTCAATACGATACTTAATGGGTAACCAGTGAAGGGTTGATAACATTGGGGTTATGTGATCGTATTTTCTGGACCTGGTTAGAACTCTGGCAGCTGCATTCTGAACTAACTGTAGTTTGTTTATTGATGCTGCAGGACAACCACTAAGCAGTGCATTACAGTAGTCAAGTCTTGAGGTCACAAATGCATGAATAAGCTTCTCTGCATCAGCCACACATAAAATATTTCGCAATTTGGCAACATTTCTAAGGTGGAAGAAGGCTGTTTTTGTGACATTTGAGATGTGATTTTTAAATGACAGGTTGCTGTCTAATATAACGCCAAGGTCTTTAACTGTATTTGTTGGAGTAACAGTGCAGCCTTCAATTTGCAGGTCATAATCCGAAATATTCTGCTCACGTGTCTTTGGTCCGATAAGTAATATTTCTGTTTTATTAGAATTTAAAAGAAGGAAATTACAAGTCATCCAATGCTTTATATCGTCGATGCACTCTGCCAATTTGGATAGTTGGAAGGAATCATCTGGTCTTGATGAGATATATAGCTGAGTATCATCTGCATAACAGTGGAAGCTAATTCCATGTTTTCTAATAATGTTTCCAAGGGGCAGCATGTATATGGAGAATAGCAAGGGTCCTAAAACCGATCCCTGAGGTAATCCATAATTTACTTGCGTTAGATTTGATGATTCCCCATTTAAATGGACAAATTGATGTCTGTCTGATAAGTAAGATCTGAACCATTGTAGTGCCTGTCCCTGAATACCGGTATAATTGTGTAAGCGATCTAGAAGTATTTTATGGTCTACAGTATCGAACGCAGCACTAAGGTCGAGCAGGACTAGGAGTGAGATGTTACCTTTATCTGATGCTATAAGCAGGTCGTTTGTAATTTTAACGAGCGCAGTTTCAGTACTATGATGCGGTCTAAAGCCTGACTGGAATTTTTCGTGTATGTCATTATTTTGTAAGAAAGAGCACAACTGAGTGGACACTACTTTTTCTAGTATTTTAGACAGGTAAGGGAGATTTGAAATCGGTCTATAGTTTCCTAGTTCATTGGGGTCTAAGTTTGGTTTCTTGATAAGAGGCTTAATGACGGCCAGTTTAAAGGCTCCTGGGACATGGCCTAGATTAATTGACGAGTTGATAATGTTATAAATGGGCTCAATTGCAACGGGTAATAACTCTTTTAATAATTTAGTTGGTATGGGGTCTAATAAGCAAGTTGTAGGTTTAGATGTTGCAATAAGTTTAATTAAATCTTCCTGTTTTATAGGTGAAAAACACTGTAGCCTTTCTTTTGGGGCGATGGTTGGTACTAATTTATAGGACAGACTTGGAGGTTGAGTTTTTACTATTTTGTCTCGTATGTTTTCGATTTTCTCTGTAAAAAAATTCATGAAATCATTGCTACCAAGGTGCGGCGGAATACCCAGGTCAGGTGAAGTCTGTTTATTTGTTAGTTTAGCAACTGTACTAAATAAAAACCTTGGATTGTTTTTGTTAGTTTCTATGAGGTTACGGAGGTGCTCAGCCTTTGCTGCTTTTAGTGCCTTTTTATAACAGTTTGCACTCTCTTTCCACGCAATTTTAAAGACCTCTAATTGGGTTTGTTTCCATTTGCGCTCCAGTTTACGTGTTTCTCTTTTAAGGGCGCGAGTGGTGCTATTGTACCATGGTGCTGCGTTTTTCTCATTAATCTTTTTTGACTTCATAGGTGCGACAGCTTCTAATGTATTAGAGAAAATAGTGCCCAATTTGCTGGTCATGTCATCGAGCGATTCTATATTTATTGGTATGGTTATTAAAGGAGTCAGATCTGGCAAGCTCTTTGTGAAACTATCTTTAGTAGTCGAGGTAATTGTTCTACCCTGTCGATAACGAGTTAAACGGCTGATTTCTGCAGTGCGCAGTGTACATGTTATAAGATAGTGATCAGTGACATCGTCGCTTTGAGGTATAATATCTATATTGGTTAGATCGGCTCCGTGAGATATAATCAAGTCTAGTGTATGATTAAATCGATGAGTGGGTCCATTGATGTGTTGTGTTACTCCAAAAGAGTGTAATAGCTCTGTAAACGCCACTGCTAATGCATCGTTAGCACTATCTACGTGGATATTAAAGTCTCCGACAATTAGTACTTTATCAACGTTAACCAATAGGTCCGATAGGAAGTCCGCAAACTCTTTCAGAAAATCAGTGTAGGGACCAGGGGGTCTATACACTGTAGCCAACGTACAAGAAAGCAATGGTTTTTTACTGTCAATTGGAACAATTATGTTCAACGCAAGCACTTCAAATGATTTAAATTTATGCTCCGTTCTCTGAGTTACAGTAAGAAAGTCTCTAAAAATTGTTGCGACACCGCCACCTCGACCAACCGGACGTGGCTCATGCATATAACAGTAGCTTGGTGGTGTACACTCATTTAGACCGTAATAATCATTTGGTTTAAGCCAGGTTTCGGTAAGGCAAAGCATATCAAAATTGTTGTCTGTGATCATTTCATTTACAATAACTGCTTTTGAATTTAGTGATCTAATATTTAGTAGGCCGAACTTTATGAGTTTGTTTTGGTCGTTTATTACATTGTCCTCAGGTTTAATCACGATTAGATTTTTTCTCTGAGATTTGGCTATTTTGTTATTTTGTAGTATTATTCGGGGGACAGACACAGTCTCTATGCATTTGGAAGCAGTAACATTTATAACAGATGAGTGGGAGGAACACAGACTATGGTTAAAGTTTTGACTTACCGCTGGGAGACGTAGTCAAGCGGTGCGTAGCGTCTTTGAGATGTTGTCAGACAGAAGAACCGCTCCGATGCTGCTGGGGTGCAGGCCGTCAGGGCGGAAGAGCCTAGGTCGCTCCCAGAACAGATCAAAATTATCAACAAAGAGCAGCTTCTGTTCAATACACCATGACATCAACCATTTATTTAGAGCAAATAGTCTACTGAACTTTTCATTCCCTCGTCGGTAGGTAGGAAGCGGCCCTGATACGATGATCCTCGCTGTGGGCGATGCGTTGCGTACCGTCTCGATCAGACTCCTGAAGTCCCTCTTCAGGATCTCCGACTGCCTCATCCTGACGTCATTCGCCCCCGCGTGCAGCACGACAGCTCCGACGTTAGCATCGTCCTTCAGGATCGCAGGTACCTGCGCAGAGACATCAAGAACACGGGCGCCAGGAAAACAATGAGTGTGCACCTTACCTTTAGTGGAGGAAGCGCGTACGTTCCGGACGATTGAGTCTCCGATGACCACAGCGTTGCATTCCGTCTCGCAGAGGGCGGCAAAGCGGTTCCTGGTCGGGATCTCGAAGACCGGTGGCGGCGGTTGGGTCATCGCTCCAGTCCTGGCTCGCGCCTTTCGCCGTGGGTGTGCCGGTGCAGGAGTGAAGTTCATTTGGGCTGACCGTGTTCTCGAAGCCTGGGCTCTGTGCAGAGAAACACGCGGAGTAGAAGTGGAAGGAGTATTAAAATCGCGATGAAAACTTACCGCGGATTTGCGAGCGTCGGCTCTGGATGTTTCCAGCGCCGTTTTTCGTTCTCGCAGCCGTGACTGCTTCTCTAGTAGATCCTGGATCTGCTTCTCCACAGCCTCCAGTTCCGACTGAAGTGCGATCGTTTCCTCATCTGCACACAGAGGTACAGACACATCTGAAACATTAGCCATCAGTGATTTAATAATGAGAACAGTGTGTTAAGCAGTAAGCAGGCAGGCTGGGAATGCTAACAGCCTGAGGCTAATAGCGAGTGATCCGATAAAAATAAATTATCTGTGCGTTTAAATACGATTTTGGTATGGGATATATTTAAGGATATGTTTTACCCTCGGAGGATAACAATTTAAAACACAAGTCTTAAGATATAACAAGAATAAACGATGTATTAAGAATAAATTTGAAAGAGCTCCGACTCAAACCACGCGCTCTCAGCAAACAGGAAGTGACGTGAACAAGTGGAGAAGTCGTCCCCGATGATCTTAAGGCTAAATACACTACAAGACTTTTGCTCAGATTTTGCCCAGATTTTCAGTCTGGACTTGTTGCAGAAAGTCTGCACCAGTCTGCAGATTTGATCAGTTAGTGTGTTTCTATCTGAAAAAGTCTGCAAGTGTATGATGTCTAGTTTAAAAAAAATCTGATTTTAAAAGTCTTGTAGTATACTCCAGCCATTAAACGGCTCTACAGATGATCCTATCAGATTTTCATGTGGTGTGATGTGTGTTAAGAGTGAATGAACCTGATCGGAAGAACATCGGAGCCGCCCCTTTGCGAACCCTAAATATTCAACATCCTGATGTGTGGGGGAAACCCCGAGGACAAACGCACAAGAACTCTGTTGACTGTCACGTGGAACAAATATTGAAAAATGAATGATTAGAAAGCCAGCTGACAGACGTATAACAACCGTAATTATCACTTCAACAAACCCTTTTCTTTATTCTGTCAATATTCTGTCAAAAGCATTACAAACACTATCATCGCAATTACGAATAATTTCAATAAAAACCAGGCTATCATGTGCAAGTGACGGTAGTGGTTGAGTCAGAGTGTGCGGATGCTTTAAGGTGGAACAGAAAAAATAGGTCCAGCGGAGACAGTAGACTCTTTCAGGTGATAATGTCAGCAGCTATTTTTTACAAAACTATAAATATTCTACTACTGTGAAGACATAAATAAAACAATATTTGAGTTGAAATAAAATGATATCTAGTGCTGTGCCACATGAAATGCTTTAGACGACGCTGCTCAACGATAAATAATATTTTTTAAATCACATACAGTAAAAGGTGTACACATTTGTTAATATGGAACACATATATAATAAACAAAGCCTACAGTGAAATAATAAATAACTTATTCTGAAATCTCGAGAGAATTTGCGACTGTGTGTTCACAGTCAGGACTCTGTTAGAAAATCTGTCGGTGTGTGGTGCGCTGTCTTCATCACATCACGGCGCACCACACATTATAGGAAAAAGACAAATAAATCTAGGATTTTTTGCCCTCTTGTTTGTGGTCTCTCACAGTTTGAAACTCTTTTGGTGAGGCCCCAGCATTGGAGAGCAGCGACTATTTATACCATTTCAGATGTACAACATCACTCGTGCACTTTATCACACTATTTACTAATGTAAAACAGCATGTTTGTTAGTGAGAGCCAATGATCTGACAACTGATCTCCATTTAGTTGTGCAGTAATCCACAATTACAGATGTTTTTTAATAGAACTTCATATGTGTATTTGTCTGTTTTTAAAAGTGGTTTTCCAGAACATTGAACAGAACCAAAGCAAATCAATTTCACGTACCACATGTCTGCAGGAAAAGGTCAACTGTCCCCAAAAGTCATTTAAAAGCAGGCGGGATCTATAAGAAAGACCCAGTTGGTATTTTAGGATGGGAAAAGAAAGGTGAAGGTTTCGGTTTGCTGTGAATGTATGTGCAGTTTGGTGAGTGAGTTTGCTGATCTGAGGTCAGGGGGCTCTTTAAAGGCTCGTGGCAGCTGGGTGTAAGTTCACGGCCGGTGTGGCGTCTTCTCTGATCCTCCTGGAGACCTTTGCGCTCTGTTAGCGGACTTCTGAAAGAGGACAGCGGGAAATAGAGTCACCATAGAGCTTGTTATAGCAACAGCAACATTCCACAAAACACCTGACATGACAAATGTCTGTTAAACGTGAATTAGATCTCACGCGTCACATTGCTGTATATTAATCAGGTTTTCTCTTTGAACAGCAAAGAAGAGTTGTGTTGTTTCTGAACACGTCGTGTGTGTTTCTGATCATCAGGGGCGGCGTAATCGTGATTGATCGGCACGCTGGCAAAGAGGTCGATGAGTTCCAGCCCCAGAAACAAACACGTCTGTACGGCATCACCACGGCACACGCTCAGTGTCCCTCCGGTATGAGTTTCTCTTCAAGAATGTTCTCACCTGTTCTAAATCATGTTCTCTAAATGTTCTAAATTATTTACACATCGTGTAAAATGTGTTTCACATCATCCTTTCTGACCAGGCTGAACGTCATGAATGTTGTTCTCGTTTAATAATGTCGTCCTTACAGAAAAGACACATGAATTTCACGTGTGATCACATGTGTGCAACGTGTTTAACATGTGCAGAAACCCATGGGATGACATGTGAAGAACATGTGATCACATGCAGAGACATCACCACGTCACCATGGGTTTTTACATGTTATCCCATGTGTTTGACATGGGATTCACACCAAAATGTTCCAAAAACACACATTTCACACGTGATCACATGTGTTTTTTGCACGTGTGAATTTCGTGTGTCTTTTCTGTAATTGTTTTGTGTAATGTATTTGTATTATGGAAACCTTTTTAATCAAAAATTTAATTTGTGACAAATATAGTTTCTTTATACCACATCATACCACAAATAAATTGATAGAGCTTTAATCTGAACCTGGAACATTCCTCTATTTGGGCGCACTTCAAATTAACCATTTGTGGCTGTAGGGTTTCCTTAAGAATCCTTAAAGTGATCCTTCACCCAAAAATGAAAATTCTGACATCCTTTACTGACCTTCAAGTTGTTCCAAATCTGTACAAATGTCTTTGTTCTGATGAACGCAGAGAAAGATATTTGGAAGAATGCTTGTAACCGAACAGATCTCAACACCATTGACGCCCATAGTAGGAAAAAAACAATGGTAGTCAAAAGTTCCCCGTCCTACATTCTTCAAAATATCTTCTTTAGTGTTCAACAGAACAAAAAAAATGATAAAGTAATTTTTCCTACTATGGGAGTCAATGGGTGTTGAGATCTGTCTGGTTATAAGCATTCTTCCAAATATCTTTCTCGGTGTTCATCAGAACAAAGACATTTATACACATTTGGAACAACTCAAAGGTCAGTAAATGATGACAGAATTTTCATTTTTGGGTGAAGCATCCCTTTAACATCTGTAGAACCTTTCTGTTTCACAAAATGTTCTTTGTAGGCAGAACAGAGAACATAAAGCCAGAACTAATGTGAGAATGAATGTGATTGTTTATGCACGTCTGGAGCATTGATGTCAGATTGTAAATCTTTCTCATCAGGTCAGAACTATTGCTCTGTGAATAATGGAGGCTGTACTCACTTGTGTCTCGCGACTCCTGCTGGTCGCTCCTGTAGATGTCCTGATGATTCTGCAGGATCGGTCTGTGTGGAAGAGGGCAGAACTTAAAGATTCAAAGAATCAGAATCAAGTTTGCTGTGATGTTACATGTCAACTGTTTATTACTGTGACACCTCATAGTATCTGTTGTGAAGTTGCCAAACTAAAAGATAAAGAAGAATGTTGTTTTCAGTGATTTTCTTTGGTGCTTTGAAAAACATAATTGCATTTTAAGTTAAATTTATATTTAGTTCTTTGCAATAGTTCTTTACATGTAATGCAATTTTTCAATAAAGTAATGTTTTATTTATATATGTAGTTTGTCAGTTTTTAAATATAAAGTAATTTGAAGGGAAAAACAATCAAAAATATTGTTTGAAAATGATAAAATACTTTTTGGTTTAAGGCTGTTTAATGTCATTTTTACTACACAATTATTTATTCCAAAAACAATATTACCAAAATATCTATTTAACTTTATAAAAAATAAAAAAAAACGTTATCGGTCAAGGGAAAAAACAAACTTTAGATGTTGTCTAAACAAACTCTTGCCTGCTGGAATCTTAAAGCAGCACACTGGAAGTAAAAGGGTTGTTTTTTTGGGGGGGGGGGGGAGTAGACATCAACTGTACAGTAGATGGACATAAAAGATACAGACAGAACAAACTTATGTTTATGGTGGTTTGAAAAGAAAATTTAATTATTTTTTTATTTAATTTCTGATGTTCTTCGGGCCGTTCTAAAAAACAGTTGCTTAAAACTTGTTTAGAGAATAAAAAGAATGTTAAAAGTGACAAGGAATGGTTAAATAACCTAAAAGGATCATTTTTACATGTGATTCAATGTTTTGATAAAATAGTGTTTTATTTATAATTTTATTATGTAAATTATAATATAGTATAACATTCTTTCAGAAAAAAATCTGGTTCTGATCAGAAAGTAGAAGAGAATCTCAAAGAGTCATACAGTACAGTGACAGTCATATAGACACAGACACATCATACACAGATGTGACCACCAGGGGGCAACAGCAGCCTGAAAATCGTTTTAACATTCTTTTTATCTTATAATCATTGTATTGTTATTTCTTTGTGGCAGTTTTATTTACATTTTAAAATTTTACAGTGAGTTGATTTTAGTTGTCATTGTGTGTGTGTGTGTGTGTTCGTCTATATATCTATCTTAAATTACTAAAATAATGTTAAGTTTACTTTTAGAAGCTCTTATTCAGGGCAGTTTTGGGTTCAACAGTAACGTGTCGTGGATTAAAAGAGGTTAATGCGTGTAAATAATGAATGAATCGCTGCAAAAGAGCTGTGACGACATGGAACAGAGTGACGCTGATCCCGCTCGATCTGATCTGAGTTCAGTCGTAAAATCGTTTGACGTTTGAAAACACTCCAGCAAACATATTTTTATTTGTTCAATAAAGTGTGTGTTTATGTGACATAACAAAATATTTATATAATAAAAATGTATCTAAATCATATAATTTTTTACAGCGACCGGTACTCCCCGACCCACTGCGCAACAGCGTCATCACATTTTCCCCGCCCACCGCAGTAAATGGCGAGCGTAGGGCTTAATCCCCGCCCACTTTGGGGGACACGGTTGACGTCATTCGAATGATTGGTGAGAGGGATCGTCCTCGAGGCCACAGCTTTGATTGACAGGAGGTTAGCATCATTTCAACCAATAGCGGCGTCGGATGATGCTTTGTGGGCGTTATTTCCTGTAGTGTTTTGCATGCGATTTTTTTTCTTGTAAACTGCTTGTGTATATGTGTAAAGCGAGACTGGAGGTACGTATATTGCCATTTATTCAATTGTACACCTCTTAAATGTTGCATTGATGTATACGGTATGAATACGACGATAAAAACGAGCGTTTGACATTTTGCTATCTCATATCTGACAGAAGTAAATCAATGACTGCTAGCCTACGCTGCGGGATATTCTGCGTCTGCCGTTTGCGCGACACGATCCAGATATTTTCTAATATGAATCTCTTATCACAAATTTAACCCAAACACTATTCATTTGACCGTTTAATCGTAGTGAAATTCGTTAACGTTGAGTCCGAAGCTTCAACTTGTGTTGCGCGCGCTCTGTTATCATTGCTCTTGTCCTATTTGTCCACTTGCGACGTTAAACTTGACAGTAACTGTCAGCTAGATAAAATTGCATGCCACAGAAATAAACGGACTAAAAAACTTTACCAAACAATTGTGTGAAATCTGAAAATCATGATATGAGCGGTCTCGTGCGCAGCCGACTTCGCGCCAGTCGTACGTTTTAAATTTCAAAAGTTCTCTCCTGGAGGAACTAACGGATTTAACGGACTCCCCCTCATCCGGACGGACCGCCAGCGAGATGACGCGGCCCTCCAGTGCAGCCACTTCACATTTAACTGGAGTTTAGCGTTCCTGTCATCTTCTGTGGATGATCCGGAGCCGGAGACCATCAGCCGGACATGGCCAGCCCACACCTGGCTGATCTGTCCCTGGCCTGGGAGAAGTACATGGACTGTCGCTCTCAGGGAGCAGATCTGCAGGTAAGACCCGACTGCTAACTGACTGCAGGGGACAAGAAAAGACAAACTTTATTGCCCGGTTTCACAGACAAGCCTTAACCCTAATCCCAGACTAAAACGAAAGTTTGAGCTGATTTAACTGAAAATAAATTGCCCTAACATATCTTAAAATATGTCAGTGCCGTTGTTTTGTCTCAAGGTGCACACCAGTAATGTGTTTATCGAAGGCATTTTAATAAAAGCGACTTAAATATCCTAATTTAACTAAAACATAGTCCTGGATTAAGATAAACCTTATCTGTGAAACCGGGCCCAGATGTTTAACACACTCAGAATATTCTCTATTTTGTCATTAGCAAAGGCAAAGATCACCAAAAATAAAGATCTGTCATCATTTACTTGCATGAATGTGACTCTTTTTTCAGGGGAACACAAAAGAAGACATTTTGATAAATGTATGAGTGGTTTTGTGTTCATATAATGGAGTCAGTGGGGTTCAATGATGTTTGGTTATCAACATTCTTCAAAATATCTTCGTTTGTGTTCTGCAGAGGAAAGAAACTCATACAGGGTTGACGTGACATGAGGATGAATACATATTCTTATTCTTATTTTTGGCGGAACTTCCCTTTTAAGTCGACCATAACACGACATTTGGGATGAGAAGTGAATGAGTCGGATATGATATGGGATTTATCTAATGCTGTCCTCTGTGGTTTAGATACTTATCTCTTCTTTCAGATGAACCATAAATCTTGATACTCTTGACACAATGCATTGAGATACAAATACCTTCATAATCGCATCAATGCACTTCAGGTTGATTATAATCATGTTTATTTCTTGCATGTCTGCTCAAAGCAGGTGCTCAGAATAGTTCAGATGACGATATTTTGAATGTCAGTTGGATTCTCACTTCCTTTTTGAACTTGACATAGAGAAAAATGTCGATGGTCTGCATAAAGAATTGCCCTTCGTTTGTGATTACTTTGATGATTTTTTTGTGATGGCTTAATTTCAGGCAGTAGCTTGTAAAACTGTGACACCCAAACAGGCAATTGTTAAAAGTTCGTAACATTGTACAGCACTTCTCGCATTATCGCCTCCTTAAGACAAATCACTTCATTGTTATTGTTTTCCTTATTTTTGTTGTTTTAGATAAAGGTATCTGCTAAATGCTATAAATACACAAATATACAGTTTATTGTTCGGTCTGATACTTTTGTCACTTGTTTAATAACACAGAAGGTCCCAATGCCTCTGTCTTTGTCAATTGGTGTAAGATTTTAGAGGGTCTGCTTGTGCCTAGTTGAAGTTTTGTCAGCATGTGTGTCGATTGACACGTGTTTTGTGGTCATAGGTGTTCACAAGTTTCATGCAGCTCTCACTTTCATCTTCCTTTTAGTTTGGTTTCAGTGACAGTTCTACTCAACACCTACAGTGTAAATACGACACCCTGCTTTGATTATGTAAGATTTGTTGAACAGTGTCTCTTTAGTTCCTTTAAAATCCTTTAAAATAATTTGTAGCCATGTGGTAAAGTTGTTCAGTTGTACTGTGGCTGTTGTGCAGTTTTAGTACTGTTCTGTTTAGGATGAAAATGTTCAGGTTTGTTTTGTGTACAACTGTGACTTCCTCTGATGTTTGGGTCAAAGTGAAAGTTCAGAGAAACCGTTAACTGGATGCCTCGCTGTAACCGCACGCTGTTGCATGTCACTCTCGTTTGGTGTTGTTTTATTCGTCATGTTAGTGTTGCTTTAAATCTCTTGAGGAAGCTTAACATCATGTGATGTTTTCAGATGTGATTTAATGTGATCCTGATGAGAGAAATGACATTCTGTGGCTGGCAGGATGCTGGCTGCCGGCTGCCAGTTTGCATAACTTCTTGTGGCTTTTCATCTCTGTATTTGTACAAGTTAGTTGCATCTAACTCTTGAGTGAGATTCTTCATTTTTGTTTTCTGGAACGATGTTGATGGATTGTGCGTAAGTTAGTGATTTCAATGTTTGCATTTCACGACTAGTGCTGAGTGATTTAGCTAATGCTGTAGTTAAATTGAAATATTTGTCTTGCCTCGTGAGGCTCGTGTGTGATATTTATTATTTATGCAGTAAACACAGCTATGTAGCGTTTCTGAGACTTATTTAGAAATATGTACCGAATGCAGTGAGAGATTGTGAATATTTAGTGATGTTCAGCCCTAAAACAGTTATGTAGATTATATTGGTTGTGTGCTAGATTTTTTGTTGTTTTCTTTTGTTGTGTTAATGTGACGTGTCTTAATAAAGTAACATTTTGATTTCTTGAGATTGTTGTAATCTCACTGACACACGTCTCGTGTTGGAGCTCACAGACGGTGAGATGAGGCTGTGAGAGTAAATACAGTAGCAAAGGTTTACACTCACAGTTTCAGTGAGAAGTCTTAATCTGGTCTTCCTGTGCACTCCATCAATCATAGCAGCCATCAGATCATGTCAGGATTCCTTCAGGTTTCTATGTGTCTGTAAGAAGACCTGTATTTGTGGTATTGTGGCAATACTGTATGTCTTTACAAACACAAAATAACCCCATCCTCCTAACAACTGATGTTGAGAAACTGACTGTTCCTCTTAAATATTAAGTTGGACTGATCCAGAACACAATTCTGAGCCCTTGATACTATGGTCTGCCTGAAGATTATGAGTCATTATCCAGCTGTGGGTTAAACGAGGTTAAAGGGAGCGGAGCTTGCATGCATATATTGTGATAAGAGAGAAGATAAAAGATGCGTTTGCCATTTTGCCAATCTGTTGAAATTTCTACGTGGAAGTGTTGTTGAGAGTGTTTGCCACTCTGAATGGTATGTACAAACTGGAATGGTAAATACAAACACGTTATATATGAGCTGGAAGTAGTTATTTATTTTGAAACATGGCTGTTTAATGTGTCTTATCATTAAAAGAGCTGTCAGAGCTGTCTCTTGAGTCTTTCTCTTATGCAACTTTATTAGGCAAGGGGTTAAAGGTTCGATTTCTATATGTGACTTCTGTTACTGGCCTTTATAAATCAGAATCTTTAGCTTGCTTCAGTTGATCATTGTGTATTTTTGCTTTTGTAAATGCTGGCATGACCCTCGCATCTGTCCTCCTGGTTGCACGTATTGTGCTCTGGTTAACTGACTCAATGCCGTGAATAATTCATCTCTGTCTGGTGAGTCATGTTTCCACCGCTGTCACTGCCTGTGATGTGATGTGATAGATGGCCCACTTTTCAATCAACCTCTTCCTGTACAACAAATGTACAGTTTCTTACTCAAACGAGATGTCTAGACGTTTTATTAAACATGAAACTTAATTTGATTACAAGTGAAAAGTGAGATTATTTTTCTTGTTTTTTATGCTTTCATTTACAGCATAATATCATTCAGAAACATCTGTAGAGATTATTTACTAAATGCGAAATGTTACACTCTCGAATATCTTGTTTCTTCTTACCACAGTTTAACTAGTGTATACATTTTTACTGCTTGTTAATGTTGCTACCATGGTGTTTGTTTGCTGTGTTAATATAAAGTCATCTCACAGGCGTGCATAAACATGTTCTCTTTTGTTCTAAAACACTACAGCGTATTTGTATTTATTTATTTTAGTGGCACTGTCTTTTTATGTAGCACCACAGCACGGATGAAACTTTTGAGTCAATATTATTTTTTGCATGTCACACATGCTTGGCGAGTGGCTATAAACCTTAAAGGGATACTTCACCCAAAAATGAAAATTCTGTCATCATTTACTGACCTTTGAGTTGTTCCAAATGTGTATACATGTCTTTGTTCTGATGAACACAGAGAAAGATATTTGGAAGAATGCTTATAACCTGACAGATCTCAACACCCATTGACTCCCATAGTAGGAAAAATTACTTTATCATTTTTTTTGTTCTGTTGAACACAAAAGAAGATATTTTGAAGAATGTAGGACAGCAAACAGTTCTGGGGAACTTTTGACGACCATTGTTTTTTTTCCTACTATTGTAGTCAATGGGTGTTGAGATCTGTTTGGTTATAAGCATTCTTCAAAATATCTTTCTCTGTGTTCATCAGAACAAAGACATTTATACACATTTGGAACAAAACTGGAAGGTCAGTAAATGATGACAGAATTTTCATTTTTAGGTGAAATATCCCTTTAAGCTGTATTCAACCCAGAATATTTTTTTCTATGAGACTGTACTGATGGAATCAGTTTTAACATCAGAGTAGGGCTGAAACGATTCCTCGAGTAATTCGAATACAAAAAATCATCGAGGCAATTTTTGTTGCCTCGAAGCCTCGTTTAATCCATTTAACTACAGTACACACGGAGCGCTGCGTTTCCCCACGGACCGTTATTACTGACGCACAGCCCGCTAAACTCTGTTCATGTTACAGGGCTCTCAAGTCTCACACATTCACCACGAGACACACGCATTTTAATCTGTTCACACGCTCACACGTGTTTCTCATGCTGATAAATAACTGAGAGGTTATTGAAATGGTGAACTGCTATTTTACTGTTTTAGTCTATTTTGCGAGTGAAACTTGTTTTCTGGCTGCATTGAGTCCATCAAACTAGATGCGGACTAGTGGATGCCGAATCCTGTTATTTAAACATGCCATCTGTCTGTTCTGCGTGTCTGAGTGAATGAACTGCACAGTTTAACGTGCTACACGCATTATTCTCGTGAATTTGTCTGCGTCTGTGCTTTATGAGGACATGAACTTCATCTCCAGAGTTGCTCTGAGAGTTTATTTCAGAACATTTTACTGAGTGAAGCTAACACACTAAAAAATAAGCGTCTTCCGATGACCTGCCAAAATAAAAGTCTGGTTAACTCCGTATTTTTATGTGGACAAATATATTACTATTTAATAGTAAAAGAAGAAACTAAACTAATTTAGATAAACTAAATGCATCATGCATAAGCTGAAGTTAGTTGTTTACCTTTGAAATTATTCTTTCTATTTTTATTAATGTTTCTTATTTATACATTTGTATTAGGCCTATATTTCATTTTGAATGTAAAATGGCAATGGAATGTACTAAATGGGTTTAGTTTTCACAGATATAAATGTATGCAATTTCAGCAATAAATATGTTAATTTTTCTAAAAAGGAAACAAATTAGTTGCTCATTTTAAGAGACCTGTCTTATTTTCTCTTGTATATTTAGAGTTGCTCTTTAATAAAGAAAAAGTACTTATTATCCGAATACCCGATTAATCGATGGAAAATCAGTAGAATGCTCGGTTACTAAAATAATCGATAGCTGCAGCCCTACATCAGAGCAGTTTGAGTTCAAGCCCTGATTACTAGAAACTAAAACAAGAACTTTGTTTTGATCTTTTGCAATAGCAGTATGAACTTCTGCAAATGAGACTGGCTCAAGTAAAGAATATAAACACCGCCATGTGTTACTTCCTGTGCTGTGCACATTCCGTGTGTGCTTTCCAGATACCATATGATGCACAGCACGCAACATGCAATGAACCACTGTGAAATGACTCAACCCCAGAAAATATGCATATCATTTTGAGAAGAAAGATGTGCGTTTGCTGAAATATCTACTTGGTTGGCCAATACAAACACGGAACAGTATTAATAGACTCGCGTTCACAAGAGCACTTCTTCGTCTTCTTCTTGGACGAGAGCACTTCAAAAATAAACAGGTTTGTGCGCCGAACGCCGCATGGGGCTTGCCCCTATTGGATGCCAGCGCTCTGAGTCACAAGCGGAAGCACAACTCTGTGTTTACATGCAGAAGACGAAGAAGTGCTCTCGTGAACGCGCGCCATACACTGACAAGACAGAGGAGAATATATCCATTAAAGTCGGTATTTTGGTTTTGTTTTTTGCACATAAAGCATTCTCTTCGCTTCAAAAAAATTCAACTGTGCCACTATGCGCGGATGGACCAATTTAACGATGTCTTTAGTACTTTTCTGGACCTTGGCAAAAACTGACACCATGGTTTCAATGAGGAGGCCTGGAAAGCTCTCGGATGTCACCTAAATATCTTTATTTGTACTCCGAAGACGCCGGAATTTCTCTAAACATGTTTAACGTCATGTGGGTGAGTAAAAAATCACACAAAGTTGATTTTTGGGTGAACTTCCACTTTAAGTTAAGAAAACCCTTATAGTACAAGTGAAATAAAAATGCCTATCATGAAATATTGCAGCTTTTATTGTATATAGCTAACCAATGTGGATCATTCTCTTTTAAAAATTCGTGTGCCCTCATAATCTTTAGCTAAAATCTGAAAATGCACTTCCTTCCTGTAATGACTATCCATCTTAAATGACGCATGTTAGATGGCTTGGGCGGAGCATCTGTTAACTCCTCCCCTTCAACGGTCAGTCTGCTGCCAGTTCCATTTTGAAATGCAACGGCTGTTTTTATACATCCCATCAAATTGTAATGAAAAATGAAAGCCACGCCCACTCTTTTTTCATTCGAAATTCCATTTCACTCGGAAATGTGTCAAAATACGGAAGTAAAAACGATCACAACTTCCGGTTCATGGGGACTTTAATTCTTGTAACAGTATTGTCACTAAGGGTTTTCTAATCTTAATGGGTTTCTTCCAACCTGGCCCAGAACCTTATTATCTCTAGCATCAGTACTTTATGTGTTCCTCATGTGACAGCTGGGTTTTAATGTTACTGTAAATGTCAATAGGAAGTGATTTGTTTGTACAGATCTTGTAAAACTGAAAGCAAATTGAGTCTCCTAGAAAGGATTTCACAAACATCTAGATGGATAACTTCTGTCAGTTTACTTCTATCGAAGCCATTTCACCCGAATAATGCAAACATATATTTGAGAGTCCTAATTGCAAACTGGGAATAAAGATTAAAACTTTTAGATGAAATTTTTTTATTGATTTACCAAATTAAATGAAAAGGTTTGGGTCACTTTAGGGGTCAGTCTCACAAACAATGTGTTATGATCTCATTAGTGACTCTGTCAGGTGTTGAAGTCGATCTCCGTGACCCAGACGATGAGCTCAACTCTGTCACATGGGTTATTGTAGCATGCTGATCCTGCCGCCACATCTGCTATTACATGTGCGTGACGGCCGACAGCTGGAGGATCAGACCACCAAACCCCCCCACAAGTACTGGCTATCTGGTTAAAAGGGTCAGGTAGCTGTCTGCAGGAGTTCGTTCCTAAAAACGACTGGACAAGTTTATTTATTTAGGTTTTATTTACATTTTTTTTTGGTATTCAAAAAAGTGTGATATAATCTGACTCGGAACATCCAAGTATTTTATGCTTTTTCACACACAGTATGGACGTCTTGCATGCTTTTGAGTGTGTAGTCCTGTAGCAGCTGTTCTTGTAGTAGTTTTGTGTGTCTGGTGTGTTCCTCACCCCCGCTTAGGGCTGCAGCTATCGATTATTTTAGTAATCGAGTATTCTACTGATTTTCCATCGATTCTTTATTAAAGAGCAATACTAAATATACAAGAGAAAATAAGACAGGTCTCTTAAAATGAACAACTAATTTGTTTCCTTTTTAGAAAAAATAAATATTTTATTGCTGAAATTGCATACATTTATATCTGTAAAAAGTTAACCCATTTAATACATTACGTTGCCATATTACATTCAAAATGCAATATAATACAAATGTATAAATAAGAAACATTAATAAAATAGAAAGAATCATTTCAAAGGTAAACAACTAACTTCAGCTTATGCATGATGCATTTAGTTTATCTAAATTAGTTTCTTTATTTTTTTTACTATTAAATAGTAATATATTTGTCCACATAAAATACTGAGTTAACCGGACTTTTATTTTGGCAGGTTGTCGGAAGTCGCTTATTTTTTAGTATGTCTGTTTCTTCACTCAAACAATAAAATGTTAGTGAAAAAAAGGGCTCTCACTAAATCCTTGGTGTTTCGAGTCTGACGTCATCACGCAACAGTGCGCAACAGTGTTTTTTAGGCGATTTTAACAATCAAATGTAGTTTGTTCAATGTTCAAGTTGACTTTTATTCACACGCATTGTGCCATGCGATTGACGTCATTTGCGCTCGTCTGGGAAACCGATATACTTCCGGTTAGTATAAAACCGTTTAGTATTCCATTTGGGACGACACTACCCTTCTAAAATCCATACACTACATGGTTGAGTGCATAGTCATTTAGGACACAGCTCAACTCTCAGAGTAACTCTGGAGATGAAGTTCATGTCCTCAAAAAGCGCAGACAAACGTGTAGCACGTTAAACTGTGCAGTTCATTCACTCAGACACGCAGAACAGACAGATGGCATGTTTAAATAACAGGATTCGGCATCCACTAGTCCGCATCTAGTTTGATGGACTCAATGCAGCCAGAAAACAAGTTTCACTCGCAAAATAGACTAAAACAGTAAAATAGCAGTTCACCATTTCAATAACCTCTCAGTTATTTATCAGCATGAGAAACACGTGTGAGCGTGTGAACAGATTAAAATGCGTGTGTCTCGTGGTGAATGTGTGAGACTTGAGAGCCCTGTAACATGAACAGAGTTTAGCGGGCTGTGCGTCAGTAATAACGGTCCGTGGGGAAACGCAGCGCTCCGTGTGTACTGTAGTTAAATGGATTAAACGAGGCTGTTGCCTCGATGATTTTTTGTATTCAAATAACTCGAGAAATCGTTTCAGCCCTACCCCCACTCATGTGAGTAGAAGTTGTTCTGTGTAATGTGATTATTCTGTGTCTGTTCCAGTAAATGGAAGCTGACACGACTAACAGAGAAGTCTTGGGACATTTTGAGTGCTCGCTGCTCGAGTGAATGTGCTGCAACACTTGTGTATATGGGTGAAATCCCCTGGATTAAATAAGAGAATGTTTGCTGCATTAGAAGGGAGAGACATTAAATACAGGAATTGTCTTGATCTTTTGAAATGAGAGTTTGATATATTATCTATACATAATGTTTACATTCACAATGCAAAGCTCTCTTCAGTCCAGTCAGAACATTTACATTACATTAAAAAAGTGATTTTCTTCACACATTGAGAAAAATCTTAACACATTGTTTCTCTGTGTTTCAGGTGATTCTTCAGTGCTTGGAGAGTTTTCTGTGTCTGTTCCACTGTGTGCGACACATCAGTGAGCCGAGAGGAAAAGATGCGCTGAAGTTCTGGTAAACGCTTCTCTTTAACAGTCTGATCCAGACCACAATGACTCAATGTGACAGTGTATATAATATATGACTGAAATGATTCTCATAATCTTTAGAATAATATCATTTATAATCATGGTCTTTTGATCTGATCACATTTCAGAAATATTTTTTGTAAACAAAATTATATCAGTGTGCCAACATTAATATCAGAAAACGAATAACAAACATTTTCTCACTGTTTCTGTTTTAGACATATAGACAGATTTGATCTTGTATTTATGTGAACACCCAATTAGAGATCTCCCCTTCACTTCAGTCAATTGAACCGCGTGCCCAGATGGGCTGAGAATCATAGCAACCAGCCGCAAGAGCTCATGTTAATTTGCATTGTGCTGAGAGGACCTGATTGAGGCCATCGATTAGAAGACTCTCTTTGTCTAGCGAAGTGGCTACATGCCATGCACTCAATTAAGCGTGTTTTTTCAGCTCCTAATCTTCCTCTTGTGATCATGTGCACTTCCTGGAACAAGCCAAAACTCATGAACCGAAAGAAGTCATGACCCATCTGATGTAAGCGCATTAGACTGATATTATAGCGCATGATCATTCTTTATTAAACACTTTGATCCCTTCGAAAGGTTTATCTAATTTCAGAGAGATAACAAAGTAATTACTTAGTTAACAGCCGGGTGCAGGTACACAGAGTGATTGTTAAACATCACTCTGATAAAAATTATTCTAGCTTTGTTTCTCTTGTATTGCCTCTTTTTTAATAAATAGAATTTTGTTGAATGTAACTTGCGCTTATTTATAGATGTGGTACACCAGAACAGTATTGTAGGTTTTCAACAGAACCGGTGTAATCATTTTTGACCGTTGACCTAATGGTTTCTTTCATAAGTTTGTGTTCTGCACAGACGATTATTGCTTAGCCTGCTGCTTATTTCTTGGTGTCACAAAGGTAATGCGAGATAAAGGCCTGCAATGATATAGCCTAATTGTTGACTGTGTGTGTGTGTGTGTGTGTGTGTGTGTGTGGTCTATATGTTTTGAAAGTCAAATGAACCTCATCTAATATACAGAATGACACCCCAAAGATAACGTTAACCAAGCAAGGTCTGAATAACATTATCTAGTATTGGGATGGAAAGAAAAAGCGGATTGCATTATTGCTTTTCAGAGTTTTTTTGTTTTTAATCGGTTTGTTTCAGCATCAGACAAATGCCAGATTCTCATTCTTGACCAGAGGTTTGCTTCCCAGCCGGCCCCTGCTTGACCATGTGACATCACATGCTTTCATGTGATGCACTGATCAACTCAAAATCTGGAGAGCTTCCATTAGAAATTGCCTTTTAATGGAGCACAGGACAGAAAATTCAGTCATTAAATCGAGGTGGCGTGTGGATTCAGGCCTGCAGGTTAGTGGAGGAAATGTACAGTAACCATGAACGGAACAGATAGCTGGAATTCTTACTAGTGGATTATGTTGGTGATTTTGAGTTACTCATCGGGCCTGTTGTAGGAGGTATGTCAGATAGAATAATGTGTGATGATGATGATGATGAAGTGTGTTTTATCACAGGATTAGAGTGTGTATACAGTGAGTGTCCTTGGTGTTGAGTGTGTTTTTATTGAAGTTGTCACTTCAGAAAAGTGCTTTTACGCCTTTTGTAAGTCATCATTATTTTAATGCATGTTTTTATTAAGAGAATTTAGCCTATTTTGAAGACTGGTCGTAACATGACATTTTCACCACAAATTCTCATTCACTTTGTAATTTTTTATTTATGCCAAAGGTGCTGTACTGTTTTATTTAAAATATTTTTTCAGTTCATGTTTAGTGAGATTCATTCTTTAGGACCTAGAGAACTGAGGTTTACTAGTTTTTAAAGTCTTGGGGCTGTTTCTTTGATATAAATGTTGTTTGGTAAAGTGAGACGTCTGTCCAGCGGTGATGTGGAAGATTGAATAACTGCTTGATGTGATACTGTATGCTTGGGTCGGTGTATACTGACACAAGATATTCTGTTCAGATTAAACCTGTTGCATAGCATCACATTAGTTCAGTTTACATGAGTCTGTTTCCAAACCATAAATCTACTGATTTAGTTTTGATGAGTTATAGCTGCATTATCCAAATGATTGAGCCGATGAGGTCATGTAGGCTGTGCTCAGTACATGTACAAGGCTTGTGAGATTGAAGTTACTGTTATTGAAGTTATTGATCATCAATCAATTTGTGTATGTTAGTGGACCTGTTTCAACATCTAGGGCCCTATCGTACACCCGGCGTAATGCGGCGCAAGTGTTTTTGCTAGTTTCAGCCCGACACAGTTCTCATTTTACCGTCCTGCGCCGCGTTGTTTAAATAGAAAATGCATTTGCGCCCATGGGCATCCTAGTCTAAAAAAGAGGTGTGTTCAGGGCAGGTGCATTTGTTGGCGCATTGCTATTTTGAGGAACTGAAAATGGACTGCACCATAGACTCATCAACTCAAACCTGGTCTAAAGTCAATGGCGCAATATTTTTTTGTTATTTAAAAAGCGCATTTGTAGAAATTGCACCTCTGGGTGGGTCTACAATGCGCATTCACTTTGCTTATTACACAGAGGGAAGTGCAGCAGCTCAAATTTTTTTTAAAATATGAAACAATAAAAGATTAAAATGTAAAAGATTATTATTGTGAACATAAATATAAAAATGCCTACATGTCACCTCGGGAAGCTTTGGTGGATTCCTGCTTGTCCCGTAGATGATCTGCTCGCGCTCTTTAACTTCGCGAATGAGCAAATCAGTTTCTTCACTTGAGAAGCGTTCAGCTTTTCTGCCAACAAACTCCGGCATGTAAATAGCGATCCGTCATGGCGAGAGCGCAACTGCCTCTTGAAGGAAATGAGAGATGACACTCTGATTGGTTTATTGCACATTACGCCCAAAAAACACCCATTACTCATTAAGAGAATCAGGACAACCCGTTTAGACCATGCGCCCGGGCGTGCCGACCGTTTTCCCATCGTTAAACTAGCAAAAGTGGATTCGGACACACCCTGAGTGCACCTGCGCAGTGTGCTTTAGACCATGCGCTTAGATCGTCAAAATAGGGGCCCTAGTGAGCAAATGGTAGCCAGTGTTTTAAATGATAGGCACGCTCCTGACATAAAAGCTATTTCAAAAGGATAATTTATAGACTGCATGAAGTCAGGGCTTTGTTGAGAAGGTGATTCCAGACTGCATGAAAGAATGCATGATCTAATTCATTCATAGTGACAGGTTAAGAAATGTTGGCTATAAATATACTTACAATTCATGCAGCAAAACAAAATCAAAATAGTAATTGAGAATGGACGATCTCACCCATATTTGAGTGTGTCATGTACTTAAGGGCTTATTGGTGGACTTTGTTGTTAGCTTAGAACATGAAAAACCCCGAAAGCAGTGTCTCGCTTTTAGTATAAACTGGTGCAAAACTGTGAAACATGGGGAATGTCTAACAAGTATTTTATGTTTGCAGCTCGGACATGAGTGGGGCCAGTAACACCCTGGCACGGGAGTTCCTGACGGATGTGCACCAGTTGTGTAGTGCGGTGGCCCAGCGGGTGGAGGACGAGGAGGAGAGTCACATGGTGGCCCTGGGGGAGTACCTGGTGAGGGGACGTGGCTTCCTGCTCCTCAGCACCTTGAACTATGTTATTGATCAGGTCAGCCCCAAAACCCTTCATGAGATATTATAAAACATTACACGAGATATTTAATTTATTTTCATATAGAAAAAAGTCTCTCTGTCTCTCTCTCTTTGAAGTGAGAGTTGTAATGAGTCATGTCTGAAGTGTCTCGCGGGCCTTTTCTCAGAACTCTCTCTCAACACGACATCAATGGCCTGTGTGTTTGCATAGTGGTTCCTCATCCACTATGTTAATTAACTTGCTGTCAGATGCTTGTTTATCTGTGGTCACATGACACAGTGGCAGGCTGCCTCCTGTATTTGCTTTTAATTCACACTTGTCAGAGTGCTTTCTCTCCTCCGTGTGAAGAATGCTCTCTCGCTCGGGGTGGAACCAGTATTTAGAGGTGTGCTATCGTACCTCATGTCCAACCAACCCTTCTTCTTTCAAACCTTTAAAAGATCTCTACAGGTATCAGTGCCAGTCTGTGTGTGTCTACTGTTTGCGTGGCAGCAGAAGGGAGAGAAGTCTTAAGTAAGCTTCTTCAGAGTGGTCATCAATCCTGGAAGACTTGCTGAGACAGAGTGAGGAATCTCATTTAAATCCTGAATTAACCTCTCCGTCTTAAACCTTTGCCGCTTAGGAGTTGACCTGTCGGGAAGAGCTGCTAACACTGTTGTTGTCTCTGCTACCTCTGGTCTGGAAGATTCCTGTACAGGAGGAGAAAGCCCCAGGTGAGAGAGCATCTAAACTCTGCTAATTCTTTTGAAAATTCAGAGCCAACATAAGGCAACTCATTTTTTTAACCCGTTAGCTTTGCATTTTTTACAAGCTAAATTGTAAACATTCATTTTTAACCTTGTTGTAAATATTTAAGTACTGCTATTGAATTCCTTTGTATTCATTTGGAAACACGATATGTTTCTTTACAATATGCTTTATTAACCATCTGATGGCGGTGATTTTGATCTTACAAGGACTTTATAAATTGTTAAGTAGCTGACTTCATGCACAAAAAGTGAGACCACGAAATGGCTTGATTTATGAAACAGTACAGTAATAACTAGGGTTGGGAATCGAAAATCAATTCTAATTTGGAATCGGAATCGAAAGGCTAGGAATTGGATCGGAATCGAAAGGAATAGGAATCGGATACTTGAGATTAAAATTTGAATTCCTCTTATGAATTCCTGTCTGCATATTTTCAGAGAAGTACATGCGTTGCATGATCTGCTGATATCTCAATAAAAGCCCTTATGAAAATTATCGATATTTTTTACTATAGTAAGCATAGTTTAGATATAGAATTTGTATTAAAGCACAGAATCACAAATTAACCATAGTTGCATTATAGTAACTGCAGTTTAACCATGATGTAGTTCAACTATGATAATACAAATTGTAATAAATCAGAAAAGGTGTGTTTCTATGTGTAAATATACACAAAACTCTGCTCATAAATATATATATATATTTTGCAAATAAGTCAATAAGCAGGCTAAATGACCATACAGGTTGATATCTAAATGTTTTACTTCAACTGTGGAATCGAAACTGGGAATCGATAAGAATCGAAATCGATAAGCAGAATCAGAATTAGAATTGGAATCGGAATAGATAAAATTAAAACGACTCCCAACCCTAGTAATAACCTGGGGGCTTTTCATTGACCTTGAGACGTGAGCTATTTAGTGTAGACATGCTAATCTCTTCTAACAGCTCCTTTTCAAATTGTTTGCTTATTAGTTCTCGTAATGGTGCACCTCTAGAGGTCCCCATGACTTGTTGTAATGACACAGGATTGAACCAGGTTGTGTAACAGCTTGAAGCTAGTCGAGACAAATGTAAATGTAGACCTTATTTCTAACTTTGCCTTGTTTAATTTTGTTTAGATTTCAACCTGCCTTCACTACAAGAGGTGTTTCTGTGCCAGGAGGGAAGGACCATTTCTCTTAAGGCGGGGCAAGAAAAATGTGATGTGCAGAACTCTGGCAAACGTTTATCTGGCTCTTGGAAGTCACGGCGGTCACGCAGAACAGCTCAGCGATACTCTGTAAGGGATGCACGCAAATCTCAGCTTTCCACGTCGGATTCCGAAGCCAACTCTGATGATAAAACCACACACTCTGGGAGCAAACATCGACGTTTTCACAGTTCGACCATCCGTGTTAGTTGCCAGCTTCACCAGTCCAACATTCCATCTCAAGCACCATCACAATGTCTTACTCCTGATACAATGAGCACCGTTGAGCGATCTCAACCTCACAAAAGGCCATTTGGCTCCCACACACTGGACGCTAACATGCTAACAGACCCTACAGCTCTCTCGATCTTCAACCGCATGGAGAACTCGCCCTTTGACCTTTGCCATGTTCTGCTTTCTCTTCTGGAAAAAGTTTGCAAATTTGACATGACCATCAATCACAACCCAGGCCTTGCGGTCAGTGTTGTTCCCACACTCACAGAGATACTTGCAGAGTTTGGTGATTGCTGCGGACCCGGCGGCTGTGGTGGGGTCGATGAGCTGGCTGGAGGCTGGAGCGAGGAACCAATTGCACTTGTTCAGAGAATGCTTTTACGCACCATTTTGCACTTAATGTTTGTGGATGTGGGTCAAAACGAAACACTTCCTGATAATCTGCGTCGAAGCCTGACTGACCTTCTCAGAGCCACATTAAAAATCCGTGCCTGTCTAGAAAGGCAAGCTGACCCTTTTGCTCCGAGGCCGAAGAAGACTCTGCAGGAAATACAAGAGGATTTTTCCTTTTCGAGGTACCGTCACCGGGCTTTGCTACTGCCAGAACTCCTTGAGGGTGTCTTACAGCTACTGCTGGGTTGCTTGCAGGTCTCGGCTCCCAACCCTTTTTTCTTTAGTCAGTCTCTTGAGTTAGTTCAAGAGTTTGTTCAACACCGTGGCCTGGAGCTGTTCGAGGTGACTGCTCTGCGCCTTGAAGCCTTAGCAGGAGCCCGAGATTCAGAAGTCGGCAATGAAGCTTCCGAGCGTCTGCGTTGTCTGATAGCTGGTGTGCTTAAGATCATCAGTGCGGTCAAGAGGGCCAAGTCAGAGCAGCTACACCAGTCTGTCTGCGCACGTCGTCGGCACCGTCGGTGCGAATACTCCCATTTTTTGCACCATCATCGTGACCTCTCTGGATTGCCTGTGTCAGCTTTCAAGCAGGCAGCCCGACGGAACCCCTTTGAGGAGGACTCAGAAGGACGTGATGGAAAAGTGCGATACCCTGAACGCTGCTGCTGCCTTGCGGCTTGTGCCCACCAATGTTTGCGTCTGCTCCAGCGCCTCTCACCCTCAGGTCCCGCTGTGTTGCAGGTGCTGGCAGGAGTGCAAGCGGTCGGCATCTGTTGCTGTATGGACCCCAGGTCTGTCATAGGGCCTTTGCTTCAAGCATTTCAGGCCCCAGGACTGCGGAGCTACCAGTCTCACGTGCTTAGTGTGCTCAGTAGACTTGTCTTAGAACAACTCGGAGGTGGTCAACCATCTGAAAAAGCTAAACTTGCCTCATGTAACATCTGTACTTTGGATAGCAGTCAGTTTCCGGGTCTTGAAGAGACTTTGCAAAGCTGTGGACCTGGGAAAGATTCTAACTTATCAGCGTCCCCAAGTCCTTCTTATCGCTCCCAAGGTATCCTGCCCAGCGGAGGAGCTGAAGACATGCTGTGGAAGTGGGATGCTTTAGAGGCCTACCAGGAGATTGTATTTGGGAACGACTGGCTATTGAGTCAACAGATTGCCGGTCACATATGTCAGCTGACTTTGAGGGGCAATGCAGTAGTGCAGTGGCAACTTTACACTCATATTTTTAACCCTGTTCTTCAGCGAGGGGTGGAGCTAACCCATCATGCTCAGCAGCTTGGTGTGTCAACTACATGTAGCCAGGTCTGCAGCTATCATACCCACTGCCTTCCTGTTGACGTACTGCTGGTTTATCTCCAAACCCTGCCTGCTTTGCTAAAGTCAAGGTATGACCGTGTCTACTTTCTGTCTCTGGTGCATCAGTTCTGCTGTATTTCATCTCTTTCTCAGTGTTAGTTATCTCTTATCAAAGCGTTACAGTATATTCCAGTGCATTGGGTGATATTTTTGCATACTTTTCTTGTACTAAAATGTGTTCTGTTGACCTGAAAATGTACAAAAAGTTCAGATTTGTCAAAATCATTGTTTATTCTCTATTTGTTCCAACTCAGCCGGGTGGTGCGTGATCTGTTCCTGAGCTGTAACGGACTGAACCAAGCCACAGAGTTGATCTACTTGGACTTCACTCGTCCATGGGCGCTGGAAGTGTTTGAGACCTTGATCTTGCATGCGGGGCGTCATCCTGCCGAATCTGCCGTACAAGAGAAAGAAAGAGCTGAAGCCCAGGAGAGAGAAGCTATCCTCGGACTCATGGAGGAACTGGGTTCACGTGGGGCTGGCGATGGCCCACAGAGCCTCATTAAGTTTTACGAAGGACTTAAAGAAGCGTGCCCACAGCCGAAGGGCAAAAGTGGGAAAGTGTCTTTTTCCGGATCGAGCCGTAACCGAGGCGAAACGCATTTGAACACAGTCAACCTTTTTCTGTGTGTGGCCTTCCTGTGCGTAAGCAAAGAGGCAGACTCTGACAGAGACTCTGCCAATGACTCAGAGGATACCTCGGGTTATGACAGCACAGCTAGTGAACCGCTGGGTGGGCGTCTGCCCTGCCTCTCCCCGGACAGTGTTGCTCTCCCTTCCAAAGAGCAGGTGAGAAGGGCTGCTGATGTCTGGTCGGTGTGCCGTTGGGTGTACATGGCAAGTCCGGTTTTCCAGAGGCAGTTTTTCAGACTGGGTGGACTGGATGTATGTTCACGCCTCATGACAATGGTCATACAGAAGCTCACCTCTAAAAACAAGGACTGTAAAGTCAAGAAGAAGAGAGAGAATAAAGGCAAAGCCAGTCCGTCCCATTCCGACTCTCCCACTCAAGCTCTTATGACACAGGCAGATGTTGTAGCAACAGCAGCAGGTACGGCTCAATGGCATGATCTAAATGACACGTTGAGCCCCTCTCAGATGGAGAGCAGGACAAGTGATCCAGCACACCGGCTCGAAGAGGAATGGCCCATACAAAGCATTCGACTACTGGAGGCGCTTCTAGCGATCTGCCTCCACAGTGCCAATTCAGCCCTGCAGAGACTCGAGTCCGATTTTTCCTTTCAGGTAACCACACATGCTGACTTTCTTCCTAAACTTGGTTATCTACCTTATACTGCTGGACATACATGTATTGCGTTTTGAAATGCTGCACGATGTTGTCGATACAGTAAGTTTAAAACAGCTGTTGATTGACAGCTCGACTCATTCCTAATGACTGTTTTGTGTTCATAGCTGCAATCTGTGGAGGAGACCCTGTGTGAGGTGAGAGATCAGCTCTCTCGCTCTGGAGTGGTGAACTCTGAACTGGCCATCCCTCTGTTTGATTCTTTGCTGAGAGTAGCGCAGGCGGAAATGTTCTGCAATCCAGATGTCACAGAGGAGAAGCCTGATAAGGTATTTAGGTGTTTTTTTTTTGCTCTGTACCCTTGTTGAAGCCACGGTGTGGCAGTTATGGTTGCGGACCTGAGCTGTTGAGGTCAGGTGCTCAGATGAGTGACTTTGAGTGAGTGTGGGATCAGGAAATGAGCCAGGTCAGAGTCAAACCTGGGTTCCAGTGAGCCAACACCTCTTAAATGTCTTATATGTGTCGGGAACACATGTGTAGACCACAGCGCTACGGCTCACGCTATATTGTGTTTTACAACTTCTAAAAGTTCCAAAACTTATTTAATGTTATTGTGAATATTTATAAGCTTGGGATTCATTTCTTTATGACACAGTTGTATATAATTTAGTTTGTGTGTTGTTTTGTGCCTGAGTATTTTGTTTGTTACACAGACTTTAGATATTAATATACAGTAATTGGTCTCTTAGACAGTTGCAAAGATTTTCTTCACAACAGCATGATCTGTGGGTAATTCCCAGAAATCATTCTATCATGTGGAAATGGGAAATACACACACACAATGTTGATCTGCTTCTGTTTGTACATATTGTGTGTGTGTGGCCTTGATTTTATATCCTGGTGGGGACCTACACCTGAATGCACACCAAAAATTGAGGTCCCCATGGGCAAAAAAAGCTTATAAATCGTAATCTTATAATTTTTTTAAAAATCTAAAAATGCAAAAAGTTTTCTATGAACTTTAGGTTTAGGGTTAGGGGGTAAAATATACAGTTTGTACAGTATTAAAATCATTACTCCTATGGACTGTCCCCACGGAGATAATAAACCAGACATGTGTGTGCGTGTGTGTGTGTGTGTGCGTGCTGTGCGTGTGTGTACGTGCGCGTGTGTGTGTGTGTGTGTGTGCGCGCGCGCGTGTGTGTGCGTGCACGTGTGTGTGTGTGTGTGTGTGTGTGCGTGCACGTGTGTGTGTGCACGTGTGTGCATGTGTGTGTGTGTGTGTGTGTGTGTGTGTGTGT
>NC_079898.1:26292730-26410031 GCF_024868665.1 Triplophysa rosa | reverse complement strand
GTGTGTGTGTGTGTGTGTGTGTGTGTGTGTGTGTGTGTGTGTGTGTGTGTGTGTGTGTGTGTGTGTGCGTGTGTGTGTGATTAAGCACCGTAGGGGCCGTGGGGCACATGAGGCTGTATTTTATACTGAAACAGTCAGCTGATGTGGTCCTGTGACAAAAATCCTTTTTTCACATTACCAGCTTTCTGAAATCACAAACTTTCTTTCCAACAAAAGCAACACTAGAAGCAATATCAGGATTCTTTGCGCTTTCATATATTTTTTCCAATGCAAACGTGTATTGTTTTAAAAAAGAGCTCATTTTCTAAGAGGTAAGATTTCACTGTCTGGGTTTTGCTTTCATTTATTTCACCAGTATGCAGTGTGTTATTTGGTATTTGAGAAAATGACAGAACCTCATACGTTTATTTTTCTGTGTGTAAGAGATGGATTTTGGTCACCTCTGCTAACTGCTGCTTAAACATCTAATTTACACAATTGTGTAAATGGAAACAGGAATAATAGGTTCTAATGTTATTGTCATGTGTCTGTGTCCAGCAGAAGTGTCAGGTGAGCAGTGAGGTCGCTCCTCCAGCAGGTGATCTGTCTGAGGAAACAGATGAAGCTCAGGTGAGTGCCGTCTCACCCTTGAGAGAGGAGGAAGGTTATGACGCAGACAGTGAAAGTAATCCTGAAGACTCCACCCGTCAGGAGGAAGGTACGGTTGTTGCATACATTTAGCTTATATTGGACCATATGTTACGCTGTTGATTTGTGTGTTTGTGGTGATGTTGCCTGCAGTGCTTGGTGGGGGGGGTTCCTCGAAAAAATCAATTCCATCAGTTCTTGTTGTGTGACAGTAAATCAATATTTAATATTGGATTTAAAATCTTATTTCTCAATGAGCGCTGCACTTTTTAATTAAACCAATGCATTACAGCACCCAACAGCTAAATAGAAAGGCTAAAATGTTGCTGGTAATGTTAGTAAGTCTGATCTGCTCATATTATCCAGATATAAAAATATCTTGTGTGTGAGGTGATATAAAATATATTAAGCTCTAAGGTTTATTACGCTACTTTTAACATCTTAAAATTGACATGGACTAGCATACCTAAGGCCAAGAAGTCACAGGAGACAGTAGAAGTTTCTGCAGCAGCCGGTCTCAGCCAGTCAGATTCAGGTAGACCGAGTGAACAAGTGTCAAGCGCAATGTGATCCTGTTCTCCGGTCACATGCAGCGCCGGCTCGCTCACCCTGAGAATGGTGTCATTGTTTCCTATGGCTGTGATGTAAGTCGCTCGCATTATAAGCCGTGTCTTGTGACCGTTGCTTTTGACAGATCTGTAACACGCACAGATGTGTGTATGAGTATGTAAGGTCACTTGCTTTTCCATCAGGGCCTGTGGTTAATTTCATTCGTAAAGAAGGGAATCGAGGGAACGGCTTAAAATGGCAACATGTCCGCTTCACATTTGTTACGCTTCTCATCACTGTGTGTGAAAGAGAGAATTGAATGTGATCTGGGTTGGTGGGTTTTGAGATGACCTGATTTCATGAATGTTTTTAAAATCGCCTCTCTTTAACTGTCGGTCCATTTCAGTGTGAGAAAGTGTTTATGTATGTGATGGACAATTTCATTAATTTAAAGGCAGAAGTTGCGTAGGAGCTGCAGGGTAGTTTGCAGTTAAATCATGTGGGTCCTCCGGTGTGATGCAATCCCATCAGCTTAATTCATTTTTACTGAGCTAGATCTCTGCTGTGTGCTCGCTCTGCTACCGCCTGCACTTGTTCTCTTTACTGTTGGCATCGGGGAGAGTTCTCGTGGTGTATTTTACAGTCGCTGGTGTGTCGTTGGTTTGCGTGACAGGGATAAAGGTGGAAACCGGAGCAGCGCTGGAGGAATGTGTAGTTGGGATGGCAGGTGTGCCTCAGGGCTCCGGCCGCGGGCGATTGCTGTTTCCAGAGATCTGCTTGATGGAGCTGCAGCTGTTAGCCAGCGGCTCACCGGATCTGGAAGTTCTGGGTCATGTGTTACAGAGTCTGTTAGCAGCCATCAAAAGCCACAGCAGCAATGCAGCGCTGCTGTACCAGCAGGTCAGTCAGTCACCATATCTCATGACTAAACTGCTTTATTTATGCATGATGTGAATGGACGGGCTCTAGACATTGATGCTTCACTGTTAGAGATCTTCTTAAAAAAAGGTCTTAAGAGTTAACCTAATTCCAAACCGTTTAGCCATTTTCTTTAAGCTTTAATCACAGTCATTACTGTTTGGTGATGCCAGTGTCATAGAAATTACACACTTGTCACGCTACCAAACAGTAATGACTGTGATTAAACCGGCTTCTCAAACATGCCCCCATCAGCGATTGGTCAGCAAACAGATAGTCCCACTTTACCGGCTGAGCCAATTGTAAAATGTGGAATGTTCAGATAAACCTATAAATGGATTATCTGCATATTAAACAATGATGAGAGGAAGCTGTAAAAGCAAACGAGACTGCAAACTGTGTAGATGTGTGATTAGCAGGTGTTTGGGTTTTGTTGTTGGAGCATTCTTTAAAATGATGAAACATGCTTTTTAATCTCTTTGTTTTGACAGGGTGGTGTGAAAGCCGTTCTCACTGGATTTCACAACATTCTCAGCCAATCAGATGCCTGCTATAAAGGTGCATCAATCTACTTAGTCTTTTTAGAGGCTGTTTATACGATGGCGAAAACTTTTTATGCGTTTTGGCTGTTCGTTCAGACGGAAACGGCGTTTTGGGGGACTGAAAACCCAACTTTTTGAAAACGCCGTTGTTTTCGTTTCCATGTAAACTGTAAGACGGAAAGTTCTAAAAACGATGACGTCACGCGCATAGTCGCGCGAGAATAGCCAAAACAATATGGCGGCTTCCCGTACTGTGAGCTCTCGCTGCTCGACTATGTATTAACGTTTCCCCAGCAAACTGTGGATTTGCAGCACCCACAAGACCAGCGGATACACACTATTTACATTCGCCAGACTTTAAACACACGTATACGTCGACCAACGGTATTAAAAAGCACTTTTGGCTTATAACTGTGCATGTGTTTGTGTCAAGGCACGTCCTGTTTCTTCACACAACAACATCGCCATCCACTGGCCTGGAGTGCATACTACAGCGTTTTTATCCGTTATCCTGGATCCGTGTAAATGCAGACCGTTTTGATAACGCTGTCATGTGTACGTGAAACTTTTCAAAAACGCAAAGGAAAAACCTTTCCATTTTTCATCGTGTAAACGTGGCCTTACTTTATAGGTGAATTTTTCTTCCCAAATTAAAGTAATACTGCCTGCCTTTTTTGTATTTGCTTTGTATTTTCACAAGTGATTCTTATTAGAGTCTCATCCTGTAATACATTCAGATAAAACGGTCCTAAAAATAGAGTTGATTTTCTTATGCAAATTGCAAAATGTGTGCAGAGTGTCAGACGATGCTCGTGGAGCTGCTGGTTACCATGCTGAGTGACAGGATCACTGCTGAAGAACTCGCCCTGTTGACCCGCCTCTTCTTGGAGAAGACTCCGCCCACTGTAAGTACAGTCTCTGTTCATTTAAAGCAGATATCACACAGCAGAATACATTTATACAACATTGTATTAAATACCTTTAATTTCCTTTTTGCCAGACAAAAAAATGAAATGAATTCACTAATAATATCAGATTGAGCTCTTTATTTCAAGTGTTTGGATAACAGTATGATAAAAACACTCACCAGCATCATGAAAGCAGGTTCAGTCACCCCTTCAGGTTTCCTAAACATAAAAGACGACCCGATTGTTATACTTTTTGTTTCTATCATTTGCAGGAGATCTTGCTAAGGGGAATTCTCCAGATTGTGGAGGCCAACTCTGATACAGAACCTCTGTACTTCATGCCCTTTCCCATGATCCCCGGCGCAGGGGCTGCAGGAGTGTGCTCCTCCCCTGGGATGAGGCCCCACGGGACAGCCGGGAGTAAGAGTGGAGTAAACACACTTTTGAGGGGTAAATTACCCTTAGGCAGAGGTGATGGAGAGTCGAGCAGGCCGGGTCACCTCCGCACATCCCCCTGGCATACAGCACCCTATCACCTGCCCCTGATGGGACAGAACTGCTGGCCTCACATGGCCAGTGGCTTCAGTGCCACGCTATGGCTACGAGTTGTGAAGGATGAAGACGGCCCATCTAAGAGGGGCAAGTGTTGATTTTGCCATTCACTTGCATTATGAATTTAATAAAAGGTATAAAATAGTATGCTGTACGTATTATTGATTTTCAAAAGATCCAAAGTGTATCTTTGGGGAAATGTATTGATCACGATCAAAACCATCATCCGGAGCTTAAGGAATGGTTTTAAATGTATTTTTGGAGCTGAGGTCGTTTCATGAGTGTGTTTGGCTGTATGTGTTTCAGAAGAAGAGATGCTTGTGACAGATGAGTCTCTGCACGCTACCGCTCATGTGATGGAGCAGCAGGCAGACAAAAACCTCACGCATATTCTCTCCATGGGCTCTAAAGCTCTGATGCTTCAGGTGTGGATGAACATCTCCACTAGAGCCTTCATCTTCAGGTGAGTCACATGACATCAGCTACAAAGGTGACATGAGTCACGTTTGTCTTTTTTTTGTTAGTTTATGTCACTTATTACAATCTTTAATTGCACGTCTGGCATTAAAGCATGATGTTAGCATATTATCGGAATAAAAATACAGTAATTTCTGATCCTGCTGTGGGGTAGCAGTAGTTCATTGCCTCTCACTGTTGTGCTCTGTTGGGGGATTACCAAAATAACATTTTTGGTTACGGGTAGATTATGTGATTTCATTATGTGCAGAAAAACCACTCTTGCTAGAAGTAAATCATTTGATAGCGATTTCTCCCGAAAGCTGTTTAGGTGTGAAAGCTGATTTTGTGTTTTTCATGTGTCTTTCAGGATCTGCATGGATCCGAATGATGAGATGAAGGCGGGGCTTCTGGCACAGGCGGAGTCAGGTGAGGGTGTGTTGACAGCAGGCAGGTGGCAGCATCTGGCATTCACGTACACGCAGCAGCCGGAGGGCAAGAAGAACATTCGCGGTCAGCTGACTCTGTGGGTCTGTGGCATCAGGTGGGAACACAACCACAGTTTGCATTCCCAAACATCTGTAAATATGTAATGTCATCAGTTACTGAACATGAAAACAATACTTCAGCTGTGATCAACTGTAAATGTGCTAATCAAGCCAACCTGTGCCACATGCAGGAGGTGTGACGTCTTGCTGGACTTCACATTACCCAGGAAGTCCAGTCTGTCATCGGACAGTAATAAGACCTACTGTATGCTCGGACACGTTCAGCACCCCTCAGAGGAGCCACCCACCCCCAGTGCACGCTGGGATATGGGCACTCTGCTGCTTTTCAATGGTATGAAACAACATCTTACAGGTTATGAAAACATCTTTCAGCTTCCCTAAATAATCTCAAAGTGCATTAGAAATAATTAGAAATAAGAATTCTTAGCACATTGACACAACTACTGTGTTTGTGTACCATCTTCAGATTTTTACCTGCCAGGGGATAGTCCCGTAGACTCTATATCTAGTGAGCAGAATATCTGAGATACATTTTATCAGCCACGTAGCAACCCCCCACAACACAGCATGGTGACAAGTTTTGCACTCACATTTTCTTCAGAAAGCGCAGAAATCATGTTCATCGAGTTTGGACTTTCACAGTTGGCATTGTTGTCGGTAACGTGGGATCTTCCTGCTGCCGGTTGTTTCCATGCATGAGTCCAGAATTCTTCGCATTCCTTGAACTCTTCTTAACAAAATGGCTGTTTTGTTGTCACTAATGAGTAGTGAATGTTCTCAATCCGTCCGTTTTCAACCTGTCAACTGCTCTGATGGCCCGGTGCCTCCCTCAATGTTATTTCTGTTCTTAAGGTCACAGCTTATGTGTCTCAAATATTGGAGTGTCACTAGCTGAATTGTTTTAAGATTCGCTGTTGATTATTTCCTCTCTGGTTAATTAAGGCTCCAGGATAGATACTGCCGAAGCTTTTTACCTGTACGCCAGCGGCCCTGACCTCACCTCCATCATGCCCTGCAAATACGGGAAACCTCACGGGACTCTGTCCAAGTACCTGACGCAGGAGGGTCTTCAGTGTGAACAGATACGAGAGCTCCTCATGAGAAACACTGAAGTTGACATCTCACCTCTTACTGTAAGTTATCACACTTATACTGTACATATGACTCATTCACTGCCTACACATAGTTACTACTGCTGTCAAATCTGCATGAAAACAGGAGTGACTGTTGTGTTCCCACAGGCATTGAAGACCTACACATGAGTGTATTTTACTTTTACACATACAGTAGAAGTCAAATTGTGAACCATTCTATAATAAATAAATATACATTTTAGTTGCGCTATTGTGAGAACCTTTGATATCTGACCTATTTTAGTTTCTGTCTATAGTGTGTGTGGATTGGAGAAGTTTTTGCATTGTGAAAGTGTCACACTATATATACCAGGAGTCTTCAACTAAAATTGCTTGAGGTCCAGTAAACAAACCCTCCGGACAATTAAATACCTAAAAACATGAATTGATAGTTTTTGGCAGACCAAAGAAATAAACATGTCTTTTCATATCTGTACGACGGCATAACAATATCTGACAACAATGTAATGAAGGAAAATGTGCAAAATGCCCTAATCTCTAAACCTGCACTGAACATACATTCATTTCAACATTAACAACTTTAAAAGAAAACTAAAGTGTTGTTTTCTGCTGAACTGAGATTAACAAATAGCAGCATGAAGTTGTGACTGATCATCCTCTGATAACATTTCAGCTCTTGTGGCCGTTGCAGCTGAAAGGGGGGTTTGTTTCATATTTTCTTTTAGTTCGTGTCTTTAATTTCCTACTAAACGTGTTTCACATGCAGCCTCCATGCACTCTTTTACTATTGTTCCATCAGTAAAGGGCTTGTTATGTTTTCCTAAGATCCACTGTATTCTTAATGAACATTCATATGCTCGTTGTTGGGCGGTAAGTGAGGGAGGAAGGACCCGTGTAGATCGCTACTACTGGGCTTTGAGCTCATATATTTCCGTGTCCTTACCTCAGACTGCTGCGGGCAAGTTTCATCATAGTGTCTATGTCTAGTTTCATAATGCCGTTTAATGTTTCCACTTTTGACAACCGTCTGTATGTAGCAACAGTGCGCATATGTTAACTGTCCGTGGCGCCGTAGGACCCAAACTGCTACTGAGCGGACCTTGATGTGCCTGCTATAAATTTGATTAGAAAATTATGTTAGGCGTTCATTTATTTATTACGTCAAAAGGCTTTGAGGTCCGGACGGACGCATCTCGTGGTCCGCATTCGGACCGGAGTCTGCTAGTTGGTAACCCCTGATATATACCTACATAATACATCAAAGTTTTAACATAATTTTTAAAAAATATTTGGAGTGTGTTTAGCCTGTCAATGTTTGTGTTTGTTGTTTTACAGGAGAGTTTAGCTGTAGTTTATGCTCCAAGTACCCCGTCTCTCTACACCATATACGAGCCTGTTATCCGTCTGAAGGGTCAGGCCAAGACAGCGGTGATCTCCCAGCGACCCTTCAGTTCTAAAGAGGTCCAGAGCTCAGTGCTGGAGCCTCAGTTTCTCAGGACCGCGATGCCCTGTAACGCTGTCGGCCTGCACAGCGTCCTGCACAAGATCGGCGGCAGCGGCTCGTTCGTCTTCCTGTTTGCTCGGGTATGGCTTTGTTTGCATGGTTGTCACTGTTGTTGAACAGGAATGGAGGAAATGAATTCTCCAGACACACACACACACAGCGTTATGAGGGATTCCAGAGAAACTATTTCTGAGTCCATGGATGAACAGCACAGAGTTGTGTCCTCATGTTTAGACTATTTGAGCTGACATCGAAGATTTATAGGAGTTGACTTAAAATCACTGGGATTGTACTTTTCTAAAAAATAAATATTAGACCTTTTCCTTCAGGACTGAAAGATTCATTCTTTAATGGATTTGGGATAGAATCACCCTTCATATTCCAAACAGAGTTTTTGTGCAAGTAATGTAATAATAGTACGCTGTTTCTTACACATAATGTGTCAAATGTTCAGCGTCTTCAGGCATTCAGCACTTTCTCTTATACTGTACTCGGTGTTCTCTCAGTCACTCCTCAAACCTTGCTCTGATTCTCTCTCATCTCACGTTGTATATTAGTGTTGTGTTTTCTGCTCAGTTTCTTTTTGTTTCTGGTTTATTCGTGCAGGCGGTGGAATTGAGCGATTGTGAGACGACACAAGCCCTCGCCCTTCAGCTGCTGCTGTCTCTGGTTAAAAACAATCAACATTGCGCACACGAGATGGAGTGTTACCACGGTTATTCCATGATTCATCAGGTTCTCATCAAACCTAAGTGCATTGTGGGATACCACATTCTCAAGGTGAGTTTTAGCATAACAAATGTAGGTGGTTCGATTGGAATGTGTTTTCTTATATTGGCAAATTCATTTCTGTGTGTTAGGGCAGGGCGATATATCACATATTCAGTATATACTGTATTTGTAGTGACTTGGCTTGCAATGTAACATGAATCTTGCAGAGAGTTCAGTGTACTTTGGCCATTCATTTTTTTAAGAGCAAGGAATTTGATTAGTTTTGCAGTACATACTCCATGATTTTAAATGTGTTGTGTTGTCCCCTGTAAACTTTTGCTTGTTTTGTTGCATCTTATTACACGGCTCATTTGAATGCTTGATTCTGATTGGCCAGTCGCGACATTCCAAGGGTTGTTATTTTCAAATAACATCCGCTCAAAACTAATAACACCCTGTAACCCGGATGCTGCAAATCATTTTGAGAGGGGCAGTCTAATATTATAAATATTATAAACAAAAATGAATTATAAATGTCTTTTAATAACATACATGACATTATATTTACAAATGATTAAACCAATTTGCCTGTTCGTGACGTTTGAACGTCGTTTCTTACTTTAAACCCGAAACTAAACGGCTTTTCCTCGCGGAAGGTCTGCATTCGGTAAAAATGAGCTCATCAAATATTTCAAATTCACATTTTATGTCCAGTTTTTTCTCATGTGGCAAGTAGCCGTGTAATAAGCGGGATAATGTACAAGCAGCCGGCTGTTATCACCAAATAAGCCCCTTCAGTGTGACACAAGACCCTCCACTTCACCTGATCACACTGTCGGGGATTATTTATGCATAACAACCGGCTGCCTGTACATTATCCCTTACATGTATCATATTAAGAAGTATGTTATTTCAGAGACTAATATGTTTGAAAAGGCTGAAATAAATAAACACAGGGCAGGACCCTGTAATAGCTGCATTAGTGCAAAGCAGCGCACCCTGCTGGTGTTCATCATTAAGAAGTATGTTAATGATGCATGCTCACTGCTCACTGCGCATGCTCACTGTATAGGACCTGTTTTTTCTCTCTTTGTTTATTGTTGCGCTCTTCTATAATGCATAATGTTAATATTGAGCCAAGTAAACCATTTCAACAAACAGAAACAGTCAACAGTTGTTGTCAGATGCAAACGTTCAAGGTGATCCATAAGAGATGAAATTATAGTCAATTATTACTTGTTTGTGTTTTTTGTTGTAAAATATGTTTAAAGTGTTGTTTAACCCTTGTATGAATTTATCCTGAACACTCACAGAACACTCTGTTTTTGCAGTTCACTTACAGTATCTCTATCTGTCTTGTTTTCTTCTGCATAATCGTTCTGTGTGTGAGATAGACACTGTTGGATGGCTGCTGCAGTGACTCTATCCTCACGGTTAGAGAGGACGGTCAGTTTCATCTGGATGTTGAATCAACTGCAGTGGTGCAAGACCTTAGACTGCTGTCTGAAATCCTGCTGGACTGGAAGATATGGGCTAAAGCTCAGGTGTTCACACACGCACGCACACACACACACACACACACACACACACACACACACACACACACACACACACACTAAACGTCTTGCTTGATGATATTTGTGTCTATGCGTTTGTATGATCTACTGAATCACTTCTGTGTGTAATAGTGTGGCGTGTGGGAGACGCTGTTGACCGCTCTTGAGATCCTCATTCGAGTGCATCATCCTCAGCAGATATTCAACATCCGGCAGCTTCTGAAGGCCCAGGTGGTCCATCGCTTTCTGCTCACCTGCCAGGTGCTTCAGGTGAGAACAGACATATACATTCATTCCGTCTTCAGTGATGTTTCTCATCAAGTTATTAGTGGCTCCTCCTGAGATGTACATTTCTTTTCCAGCTGATGTCATTATAGAGACACTTTTTACCATCCAATTCAGCAGGAAACATCTGTACATCGATACAGTGCTAGCCTCCAAACACTGCAGCTTCTAACAGTCATTACATTTCTAAATTGCCCTTATAGGAGCATCGGGACGAGTACCTGACCTCCATCCCTCAGGATGTCTGTCTGTCCTATGTCAAAATCATCCAGGAGGTTTTGGGTTCACCTCCAGACCTGGACCTGTTGCGGCTGGTTTATAATTTCCTGTTGGCCGTGCACCCCCCCACCAACACTTATGTGTGCCACACGCCCAGCAGCTTCTACTTCTCTCTGCACATCGGTGAGCGAACGTCAACAACTAGGCTTTTTCAGTGACTTTCATACTTGATGCACTCCTACATTATTCTAGGCATTCATTTCAAGGCAATATAAGTTAACCGTGATTTATACTCTTTCTTTGTCCAAAGAAAAACACAATATGCCACTGTAAGTCTGAAGTGGTCTGAGCTTTGTGTGAGAAACAGACCCTGATGTTCTGATTAAGGGTTGTTTCCTGCATCTCCTAATAATGTCTGCAAACATCATGATTCTATGTGACCCTGGAAACTGAGGGTGCAAAAAAATGTAAATATTGAGAAAATCGCCTTTATATATATATATATATATATATATATATACAGTATATTACATATCTTCATGGAACATGATCTTTATTTAATATTCAAATGATTTTTGGCATAAAAGAAAATACGATCATTTTGACCCGTACAATGTTTTGTTGGCTTTGCCACAAATATTCCCGTACTACTTAATAAAGCAATAAGCCCCAAGAAGCAGTGCATTTTATAAAAGCTAAGGGAGTTGGGAGTCATTAAAACCCCTTTCGCTGTTATAAAATTCAATGTAACCCACTGCTTCGCGGGGCTTATTGCTTTTATAAAACGCTTATTCCATATGCATAGCAAAGTTTCATGAAATAAAGTGATATTTAGGCTATGTAATGCGATCAGCAGTTATAAATCAGGCTATTTTATAACGGCTCAGAACTCGGCTCAACCAATCAGAATCAAGGACCAGAACTGACCCTTTTGTGGTCCAGGGTCACATATATTTACTTTTATATAGACAGTATAGATAAATAATATTTAATAATATCTATCTTCTGGATGCATTTTGACTGTCTTACTAGAGATGAGGCTCATATTACTGCATTAAAACATTTGATATTAAACATTGTGAAGCTCAAGTCAAGCTTTATGTTTGGCACTATAATATACTACCGTATATACTTTGTACATATAAAATGTGTCATTTTCATTCATGTAAATTGATTTGTTTTTACATTTGTTTGTTTTAGACGGTAAACTGTACCAGGAGAAGGTTCAGTCCATGATGTACCTGCGACACTCCAGCAGTGGAGGAAAATCAGTGTGCAGTTCTGTGATTTCTCTCTCTCCCACGGTCTTCACAGAGGTGTCATCTGAAGGTAACATCACTGCAGTCCACCTCCACACAGTCTGGACACCGGCGGCTTCTTTAAATCTACTCGCTGCAGATCTGATTGGAAATATACTTGCGCTCATTCTGACGCACTTTAAAAACATTTTGTTCACTTGAAATCTCCTTGTCTGGCTGTATTCTACACAGCTTTATAATGCATGACCTTTAGAGAACAAATCAATTACAGCGCAGTCCTGCCTCTGCAAAAGCGCTTCATGAAAAGAAGGGCAAACTAGGGAGAGGTGAAGAAGCGCTAATGTTGTACAAATCCATGACTGTTTTATCAAAGTGTGAAATCTGAGCACGCTCCGTGCCGGATGGGCTGGTACGGGTTGTTCTCGCATCCATCATCAAATCCATTGTTTGTTTGCTTGTACACTTTGCTGGTTGATGCAGACGCAATGAACAAAAGTCCTGTGTGTGACGATGTATTTTAAATATCCTTTTTACTCCTAAACATCTGAGTGACATGTCTTTGCCCCACAGCACATCACCCTTCCTCCCCAGAGCACGCAGATGAAGAACTGTCACTGCGGCCCCCAAGCGTCGGCCCCTCTCCTCACTCGTCTCCAGCACTCACACCTCGACGGACTCGCGGGAGCTTGACGGGGTCCGCCGGGCCAGAGGAGGGCGTCTCCCTGGGCAGCACAGAGACCCTGAAACGGGACGAGCAGCTTCTCAGCAGCTGTGAATCAGCAAAGACCATTTGCGACTCTCAGGACGTCGGCGGTGGGGAGGGCGGAATCCGAACACCCTCCATCAGCATAGAGGAGGAGCACGATGGGCAGGCGGGCAGCCCAGTGGAGTCAGAAGATCATTTCGATTGGGCGAGCGAGGACGCGCCACGGCGACCGGACAGCTTGAAGGGAATCCAATCATTCCAGAGGAGTAACAGTAATCTTGCGAGTTTGGGTTTGGCCTTTCCAGCACAGAACGGCTCTCTGGTGATCGGACGCTGGCCCAGCGTGGCTGACCGCGCCGCCCCACCGGACGACTGGGAGAGCTACACGTACTCGCCCGGTTATGACAGACACAGCAAGGCAGACTCCAGTAATGACAGGTGTGCGTCATCACATATAAAGCTAACACCAATTTAATCTGTCCTTCAATTCATTCGTGTTCCAGTAACTTTCCTTCTTTTAACAGTGTTGGATAACTGATACATCTAAAGGTGCGTTCAGACCACCAGCGACCGTGTCGCTGTGTGTCGCTAGTCTGTTGCTACGAGGTCGTTAGAAGGTGTTCCTAGCTTTGGTTGCTCTAGTAACATTTCAAACCCTGCAGTAACTGATGAGAGATGGATGACGTGAGCTCCGCTGCTTTATTCCTATTGAAAGTCGTTACCGAAAGTCGCTCATCATTTGCATAAAGTTGAGCAAATTTTATCGCGTCGCTAGACACACCCACTTCCTGTTGCTCGTGTCGCCGGCTCTCCATTGAAATACATGACATCGACTCGCTTTGTCGCTGGGTGTCTGAACAGGGTGTAAGAATGATGCCCATCAGATAATGATTTCTGTTTTTTGTGTTGTTTAGGTCCAGTGCAGAGGACTGTCTGGTTCTGATCTGCTGTGGGTTGTATGATCTGTTAAGAGGAGTTCTGCTTCTTCTGCCAGACCTCCTGCTGGAGGACGTGATGGACAAACTCATCCACCCGGAGGCTCTCCTCGTGCTGGTCAATCACTCTTCTCCTCTCATACAGCAGGGCGTCATGAAGGTCTCTTCTTTTTTTTCAATGCACAACATCAACATTTTACGTTAAACATTATTGATCTGTGTCAGGAAAAGTACGTTTTCAGACACCATAACTTGTCATTTATCACAGAAAGTCCACCGCTGTGGCTTGTCAGCTGATATGAAGTAGTCGATTTGTTCAGCTGGTAATAATCTGTGTTTTCGTGTCATCGTGTATGGACCGTGTAGCTGCTGGATGCGTACTTCAGCCGCGCTCAGAAGGAGCAGAAGGAGAAGTTTCTGAAGAACCACGGCTTCTCACTGTTGGCCAATCAGCTGTATCTCCACCAGGGCTCTCCCGGCCTGCTCGAGTGTTTTCTGGAAATGCTGTTTGGCCGACCGGTGGGGCTGGAGGAGGAGTGAGTATACAAATAACCGACTATTATTTTGTTGATTTATGTACACACGTTGCAGTTCCTCATGCTGTTTTTTGGTTCTACTACAGTATTTAGCTCACGTCAGTGATGAGCATTATTCGTTGTGTTCTCTGCTCACAGTCTGGATCTAGAGGACATGGAGAACATCTCCCCGTTCCGGAAGCGTTGTATTATACCTGTGCTGGGTCTTCTGGAGAACTCTCTGTACGAGAACTCACTAGTGCACAACAGTCTGTGTGTGCTGTTACAGCTCCTCAACACCTGCCCGAAGCTGGCTGACATCCTGCTGGATCACGGCCTGCTCTATGTGCTCTTCAACACGCTCTCCACCCTCAACGGACTGGAGAACGGGTAACCATCCTCTTTCCATGAGTGTAAAAACTTTAAAGAGGTCCTTAAAATGACATGTCATGCAGTGGGTAATGTCGCCGTGTGTGAATGTAAGCAGTCTGCCAAGTTGTAAAGCCAAAAGTGAACGAATAACAAAGTTATTCTCTGAATCACGTGAACGAGTCGTCTGTCGTTCTAACTTCAGTTCTGTGTCAGATTGCGTCACTCGGTGTAATGCCCGCATGCGTTCCATTTGCAACACTGTACGCGGTAGACCAATCACAGCAGACTAGACCGTCTGACCAATTAGATCGGAGTAGGCTGACCAAAAGGAGGGGCTTAGACAGATGAATCGCATAACGAATCATTCGAGAGTCAGTTAAGAAGAAAGGTAATAATAACTGCCTATTATTAGAAAATGAAAGGGTTTTTACACCTTGTATGTACGTAAACTTGTTGTAGGACACTCCATAAACCAAAGTAGCACCGTAAAAATCACAAAATATTTAAAGATGCTGCATATTCACTTGGCAGCCTCCACAGGGTTTCGTTATTGTTTGTCATTCTGTGATGTTATGAATGACACATGTGAACTCTGTGTCTGTAGGATTCCTCCCAATGATTACAAGCTGGTGGTTTGTGACGTTCAGCAGCTGTTGGTGGCGGTCACCATCCACTCTTGTAGTTCCTCGGGTTCTCAGTACTTTCGCATTATTGAGGACCTCATCACGCTGTTGGGCTTCATGCAGACCAGCAAAGTTCGTCGCACGCAGGGTAAAGAAAGTTACGGCAAAGATACACAACACGTGTCATAGAAGCGCACGCAATGATAACTTCTCTCTTCCTGACAGAAATGGCCATGGCGCTGCAGTTTCGGGCGATCCAGGCCGCCGTTGATTTCATCAAGACAACGGCCAATCAGGACCCTCAGAAATCTAGCAGCTATGTGCACGTCCCCGCCTCACCACATCACGCTCTCCAGCAGAAGCGCAAGAGCATCGCAGGTATGAAGACAATAACAGTTTTCATTTCTGTATGAACTATTACTTTGATATCTATATACGTCCTCTGTGCACCCTGCACACGTGTGTGGTGTCTTCATTAATGTTGTCTTCATCCATCATCTTCATATGTTACTCTTGACCGTTCATGTGTTTGTGTTGTATCGATACCTTCACTCACGCTCAAGGTTTAATGGACCTGAAAGACGCCATAATCCCCCGTATCCCCCGGCAACACTACTCTTCATACGGCCTGATTCCTCTGCCCACCCCGTTCACCTTCCTGTCCCAGGACTCCCCCCTCCCCTCCCCTCCTGGAGCAAACTCCTACATGTTCCCCTCAGACGCAGGTAGCCATCGACCAGAAGTCTGCTCAGATGGACGACAGCATCCCGTCTGTTTCAGGGGATGTGTGTCTGTGTGCAGCGAGCTGACTTTAACCGCATGTCTGCAGCTAATCCGCCCAGTGTCGTGGACTACTGGTGCCTGCGTGTGTGCTAATGTATATGACACTGTGTGTTTGTCTGGCGGTGGGATGCTGTCACCGTCAGTGCAGTATGTATGTTGTTGTGTTCACTACACACGTGTGTTGGGCAGGTCGAAGGCGGTTCTCGCTGGCACAGTCGGACTCGTTGCTGACGCGAATGCGCTCCGTGGCCAGCGATGAACTCACGCAAATGATGCAGCGCAGGATGAGTCAGGAGAACCCCATCAGAGCCAGCGAGACAGAGTTAGTCCAGCGACTGCAGAGGCTTGTGGTTCTGGCTGTTAACAGATTTATCTATCAAGGTACACAATGGGAACGCTTGTCATGCTTAATAATTAATCGAACACAAATTAACAAGGTTTAAATTCATTTACTGTAAGCGCATATAAATATATTTCAAATGTGATGGATAAAAGGACATAAATTAGAATGAAATGCAGTGATGTAGTAGATTTAGAAGTGCTACGCTGACACAAACCTTCTGGTTTCTCGTTGTTCGTCAGACAACAACCAGGATTTCTTTGACCTCCTGAACTTCCCTGAGTCTCCTGAACACCAGGCGTCCATGCAGTTGCCTGGCGAACATACGGCCGAGGAGACGCCATCCACCCCAACCCCGCCAGGAAACATGAAGACCTTCCGCAAAGATGTCCTCAAACTCATGATGGAGGGCATAAAGATCAGCTTGGTTAGTAACTACAGAATTTCTATAAAAGACAGATTTGCTTTCATTTACTTATGTTACTAAGCAACATATCTGCTGCTGCATGTTTATATAAATGATACCCTTGTGTTCTGTTAGGATGAACTATTTAAAGCGATCAGTATGTTATATGCTGAGATCTTGTGATGGTTTGCGTCCTCAGGGCAGCTCCGGCCGTGGCGGCGCTCCTCGCCAGCAGTGGAAGAGAATCCTGTGGTCCTGTCGCGACACATTCAGAGTCCAGATCGGCCGCGTGCTGGTCCACATGCTCAGTCCTGCAGTTCCTCTGGAGGACAGGAAGGAGGCACTAGAGTTTGTCCATGAGCAAAGCTACTCTGAGATCCTCAGAGAATGCCTCAGTCCCGGCCTGGAGGTGAGCACACAGAATTTCATTTTGTGTTTGTGGTGAACAGTTCATCCGTGCAAGTCAATACGAAGAAAAAATAGTTGTAATCTGAATGAAACGCATACTTTATAACATCCATCCAACAAAGACTTGCATGATTTTGTGGTATCGTTCATGTCTGTGAAATGTAATTCAGTTAGAATAATAATATTGAGGCCTTTCTTTGTGTGGGTTATTAGCACGGACCCAAACTGGCTCTGTATCTGTATGAGCTGTTACACGATCACAGAGACGCTCTGAGCAGAGAAGAGCATGCCGCTGGGAACACCTTCATGACAGCTCTGAAACTGTGTGGTCACCGCTGTGTCCAACCCAACGTTCCAGCCAAACCAGACCTCCTGAAAGCCATCAGAGAGGTGGGCAATCCCACAAACACTCTCATCACACTCATGTTCTCATACAGTTTCATGATCATGTTTGACATGTTTCTGGTTCAGTAATACAGTTTTATTCACAGATCTATATAAATGACTGGATTGCTCATGACATCATTACACTGAAGCTGCCGCGCCGCCATGTTGGTGTGCCCAAACGCTCTATTAAATTAATGGGGATTTATCACATATTAATGATAAAACAGTTACTTACCAGTCTAAAGTCTAAATGGTTCATTATTTAAAGTCGGGAGTTTTTCCGTCTTATTAGATATAGCGTGAGCTACGTTCATTTTCATTACAGTAGCGTACATATCAGATCAGCAGACTAACGAGACACCTCAACAAATGAGAAATGTGCTTATTCTGAAATCTAAAAACACATTAATACAGGCTGTAAAAACGATGTTCTTTAAGTCATAATGCGTTATTTCTAAACAGTTACACATGTGCTGTTACAACAGTGTCAATACACACTCACCTTCTATACATTGATGTCTATACGTCGCAATTCTGCCCGAAATAAACATAAACATCAGAAGTAAGAATTAATTTAAACACACATGTGAACTAAAAACTTATCGCGCACCTAATAAGCTGAAAACGGGTTATTTTCGATCGTCATTTTGACTGTAAGTCAATGGCGCTCTCTATCAGTTGGGCATACCAAGATGGCGGCGCGATCCTGCTGTTGGTTTAGCGTTCTAGGTGCAATCCAGTCATTTATTATAGATCAGTGGTCATATTCTATACTGGTTTGTTGTATAACTGAAGCCCTATCACTGATTCTGTAAAGGAGCAATTGAAATATGAATCTGAGGCAAAAACCAGCAAAGGAGCTTGGGAAAAGAAGCTGGCTAACACTCAGAGGAGGTGAGCACTTTATACAAACTAATAGAAAAGACAAGCGTGTAGGGATGTAATGATTCACCGTGAGCCGGTTGAAAATCGGTTATAATGAGTGACGATTCAAATCGGTTGAGGCTTGAACTGAATCGCAATACATTCTTTGAACAGCAGGGGCCGCTATTTTCACTGCAAACCTAAACGTGGATGCTGATATTTCTTAAATGCAAAAAAATCCAAGAAAAGCACAGACCGTATTAGTTTGTTTATATTAAAGAGACTTTTTCTATTATTAATTTGTTATAAAATCGCAGTTTACTTTTGTTATTTGAAATGAAACATTATTTTATTATGCAAAGAAACGTGAAGCATTTAAGAAATAATGCAAGGGAAGTTGTTCATTTCTAATTTGTTTCAACTCATTTTTTTAAAATAAATCGTGAGTAAATCGTGAATAAATCGCATCGTGAGATCAGAATCGTGAATCGCATCGCATCGTGAGCTGAGTGAATCGTTACATCCCTACAAGCGTGTAGACCTCCAATGATTGTGTTGTGGATGTCAGTCTGCTGCAGAGGTTGGAAGGGAAGTCGAAGGACATCTCGAAGATCGCAGCGGACATCACTCAGAGCGTGTCTCTGAGACAGGGCATGGAGAGGAAGAAAGTCATGCAGCACATCAGAGGCCTGTATAAGACGGACCTGAGCGCCAGCCGGCACTGGCAGGAACTGGTCCAACAGCTGACTCACGACAGGTCAGAGCTCGCTCACATACACCAATGCAAACCACTCACACATGAGAGGAACTGGAATACAAGAAGCGTTTCATGTGTGTGTTAGGGCGGTGTGGTACGATCAGTCGTCTTACCCCACCTCATGGCAGCTGGATCCCACTGAAGGGCCAAACAGAGAGAGGAGACGCCTGCAGCGCTGCTACCTGACCATCCCCAACAAATATCTGCTCAAAGACAGACGCAAACTTGACGGTCACTTGACGGGTTTTATTTTTTGGTTTAATTTTGTAAAGAGGGTGTTTGTGTTTGTCAGCTATAAGAGCTGACTGCTTTCATTGATCTTGTTTATTGTCCTCATGCGTGTGATCTCATCACAGATGCCATCAAAACTCCGCTGGCCTTCCTGTTTGAGGATAAAACTCACTCTTCCTCATCCATCGTGAAGGACAAAGCCACCAGCGAACCCATCAGGTACTCGTCCGTGACTAAACCAACTGCAGTCTGTCGATTCAGTGCACAGAATATTAAAGAGCGGTTCGTTGTCGCCGTCCAGGTTCACCAGAAGATGTGTAAGTGTGGCGCCCTCTAGAGAGACTGCAGGAGAACTGTTGCTTGGTGAGACTTTCTCGAATTTAATCCAAAGTTTGACATCGCATCATGTGATGTCATCAGCTGCTCACTGAACGGTCAGCGGCACATGGGGTCAGAGCCTTTAAACACACTTCAGCTCTGTCTCTTTCACGTGCCCTCTTCTGTGTCTGTAGGGAAGTCTGGGATGTACTTTGTGGAGGAGAATGTAGCCGAGAATCATGAGAATCAGGTAAGTTTCATTGCTGCACGTCGTGAGACACGCGTGCGTTTTTTTGAAGTTGAAGACGTGTCGTTTCGCCAGACACCTCATGGAGAGACGGAGCCCGCTTCCTTCTCGTGGACGTATGAGGAGATAAAGGAGGTGCACAAGCGCTGGTGGCAGCTCAGAGACAACGCTGTGGAGATCTTCCTCACCAACGGCAGGACGCTGCTGCTCGCGTTTGACACCACCAAGGTGAAACCTCATTGTCAGACGACAGTTACAGTTTTACATCAAGACACGTGATTCATATGAAGGTCTTTATGTTAAGATCACATGATCTCTTAATGAATGATGGGTAGCGCGGTGTGTCTGGAGTACGCATAATGTTGTAGCTTGATTTGTCGACCTCAGACTCTTTATTCTGCTGTATACGTCTCAGTTCCGCGATGACGTCTATCACAACATCCTGACCTCAAATCTGCCCAACCTGCTGGAATACGGCAACATCAGCGCGCTCACGCACCTGTGGAGCTCAGGACAGATAACCAACTTTGAGTACCTCACCCATCTCAACAAGCACGCCGGCCGCTCGTTCAATGACCTCATGCAGTATCCCGTCTTTCCCTTCATCCTGCGAGACTACGTCAGCGAAATTCTGGACCTGCAAGACGCCTCCATTTACAGGTCACAACCCACCCGCTTCAAACACTACTGATATTAATGCTAGCACATTTTAAAGTTGCTCATCTGTAGAAGTTCACCTGCCCTTGTGTGGTTTTGTCTGTTTGTGATGTCACAGGAACCTCAGCAAGCCCATCGCCGTGCAGTCTAAAGAGAAGGAAGACCGTTATGTGGACAATTACAGGGTACAGCAGCTCCACGGGGTCTAATTCCTGTTTCCATCAGCTCCTGTTAACCAATCACACTGTGGAAGTGTTCCAAACCCAGTGTGCTGCCTTCATAGGCAGCGTTTTCAAGGCTGTTTAGTCTTCTCTAACTGCCGCTCCAAACGCATGAGGGCTTCATACTTGACACACTGAGAAGTAGGCAGTAATTGAGAAATGCTCTTTGGATGGATTCTGAGCATCACATACAGTATATCCCTCACCATCTGTCTGCTTCTTAAAAGTGGCACATTGTTTGCTTACCGACATACTCGAAGCAGTCCTGACATCAGGCACATATGATACGAGTGTCTGTTTCAGTTCAGTGATTCCATCTGCACGTGACTGCTTAACGCTTTCCGTTCTTTACCCATAATGCTCACGGTGCTGATGTGGTGGGGTGTAAGTGACATTGTTCTGCTCAACAGTATCTGGAGGAGGAGTATAAGAAGGGCAAGAGAGAGGACGACCCCATGCCGCCCGTTCAACCCTACCACTACGGCTCTCACTACTCTAACAGCGGCACGGTGCTGCACTTCCTCGTCCGTCTGCCTCCCTTCACAAAGATGTTTCTGGCCTATCAAGGTCAGAGAATGACTGCAGGTTTTATGTGCTTGTTTATGTGACATCTGTATGCATGTTACTCTTCTTCATTTTAACCAAACTATATAAAACATCTCATACTGTATTGCTGTATATTAAGCGAAATGTAAAGTATAAAAAGTTTGATATTGCATCTGCTGTGGTCCACATTCATGATGGGTCTTGAAATGATTTTAAATGCTGTAACTCCAGCATGACGCCCCTCAAGACGGATTGAATTTGTGTTCATTACTTCATAAGAGACCGTGATCACAGGTGCAGCTCGTTCAGTCTTTTCTACATCTGCCTTAACAATTACACATCCACGTCACTCCTCTTTGAATATTTAACAGCACCTGTGTGTCGCTCGTCCACGGCGAGGTTCAGTACGACGCTTTTAAAGCCTTCATTGAAAAGAGTCTTTCTGAAGTCTCGCGCTACATGCATTAGCCTCTTTCATCAACCTCTTTATGTTCATCTTTCTTTCGTTCTCTATTTTTAACGCAGTTGGTTTTTCCGTGTCTGATTACATGGAAACTGATGAAAGGTTTTGTGTTTGTCACAGACCAGAGCTTTGATATTCCTGACCGAACGTTCCACTCCATGAACACCACGTGGCGTCTCTCGTCGTTCGAGTCTATGACGGATGTTAAAGAGCTGATCCCAGAGTTCTTCTACCTGCCCGAGTTTCTGGTCAACAGAGAAGGTGGGAGATTCTGTCCATCTTATTTTAACTTGTGAGATTGATTCATTGTGTTTGTGTTTATTGTGTTGCCTTACAAGATTAACGAGAAATGCATTAGGGGAAAAAACTGTACATACTTTATTACAGTGAGAAATTGATAATGAGAAGAATTGATCTCAAAGATTTTAATAGAAGAAGAACGATGCTTAAATGAACCATGCATCCCAATTCGCCTACTTATACTATGCCCTTAAAGTACAGTATGTACTGTTTTTGTCATGTAAAAGTGTCATGTACCACGAAATGGAAGTGGCCATTGTTGCCTAGATGACACCGTGATCCTTAACTGTCACGAACATCAAAATACATCTCTTCTTTGCATTTAAGTGTTTATTCATTCAAAATGTTGTATGTAATGTTTACTGTATACTCACATTTCTTAATTTATGTGGCAAATTTTTTATTTCATTGTATCAATGCAGTGGAGCGTCACTAAACTCCACCTTCTCGCAGTGAGTTGTGGGTAATATCAGTCGTTAGAGTGTGCACCATTCTGCACTACCGGAAGTAGTAGATCAGGGGTCTTCAACTACTTTTCTATGAGTGCCAGATTCTATTTAAATGTAATAACTTGAACAGACCAATCAAATCGCTTTATAAGACGTCGATCATTATGAGGCGCGGGAATTACTTTCGTATTGAATGTAGAAGCGTTTTGGTCTTTTAATGATGTGGCGTTTATCATTTTAATGTAATGATACCAGCAGCATTAATTCATGTTAAAATATTCCAGACGTGCCCTTTCATTAGCATGTTCTTCTAATGTTACCCTGGTATTTCCCCACTTCCCCCTCCGGCAGGTTTTGACTTTGGCGTGCGTCAGAACAGCGAGCGGGTGAATCACGTGAACCTGCCGCCCTGGGCCCGGAACGACCCGCGACTCTTCATCCTGATTCACAGACAGGCTCTGGAGTCGGATCAGGTCTCTCAGACGCTGTGTCAGTGGATCGACCTGGTGTTCGGACTCAAGCAGAAGGGCAAAGCTGCCGTTCAGGCCATCAATGTTTTCCATCCCGCGGTACGTCATTATCATCGCACGCTTTAACACGCTTGTGTCACATTGTTTTCATGACGGTTATTCATATTTTTCAGACTTACTTTGGCATGGATGTGTCTGCTGTTGAAGATCCAGTGCAGCGTCGAGCTCTAGAGACCATGATAAAAACATACGGCCAGACCCCCAGACAGCTGTTTAGCTCCTCCCACATCAGCCGAGCCGTCAGTAAGCTCATTTCTGATGGAGAACTGCCTGCAGCCATGGGTCTCCTGGTGCAGCTGGCCTTCAGAGAGACCCGCGAGCAGCCCAAAGACGCCGTTTATCCGGTACAGTCGCAAAACACACTGCAGTCTTAGTATTTTTACATGAAGGTCCTAAATCAACTCTCTCTCTTGTGTGGTTCGTAGAGTCCTCTGCCGTGGATAAAGGGCTTGAAATGGGGCGAGTATGTGGGTTCCCCCAGCGCTCCAGACCCAGTGGTCTGTTTCAGTCAACCTCACGGCGAACGCTTCGGCTCTCTGCTGGCCCTGCCCACACGCGCCATCTGCGGCCTGTCCCGCAACTTCTGCCTCATGATGATCTACAGCAAGGAGCAAGGTTTAGAGAACACACACAACACGCATGCTTAAACGTGACAACACAAACTCTATCAAGCATGTCGTCACTCGCCTAAAATGACGTCTGGTGGTGGCTTGAATTATACAAATGATCAAATGCGGCCTTGATATAGTCGCGCAGAGCTGAGATTACAACTAAATGGTTGTGTCGGCTTTTAAAGAGAGGAGAACATCAAAGACCATGCATCCAATCAAACTCCACAGATGAGCCGCTCATGCAAATGAATGAATAAATTAAATATTAAATGGCAATGAGATTAAACATGGTCTGTGAACGTTTATCGCGTTTTGGAGCCAAACTCTTCATTTGTCAATACAGATGTTTTTACTGTAAATCTTGTGTCAGTGTATAGATGTATGACCCGTGCGTGGAGGGAGTGTGTGAGATGTTTCTGGTCTGTCGTCAGGTGTCAGGAGCATGCACAGCACAGACATTCAGTGGTCGGCCATTCTCAGCTGGGGCTACAGTGACAACATGGTGCGTCTGAAGAGCAAACAGAGCGAGCCGCCCATCAACTTCATCCAGTGCTCACCGCTGCTCCAGGTCAGAGCTCATCATGTGCTCTTTTCTAACACTTTTGTTCCTGTTCCTGTTGCTCAGTTGATGATAGGGTTGTAGTGCTCGAGACCGGTCCATTTTTTTATGGTCTTTTGATCAGTCTCGACTGTCTTTGGTCTCGTTCTTGCATTGGTCTCAGACGTAGTGGTCTCTGGATTTTATTTCAAGACCACAACTGTGGGAATGATGCTAAAGTGCTGGTGCATTGTCTGATTGATGTGTTAACAGTCAACTTCAATCAGTGACTTGTTTCTTATTTGTTTTCTTTTGTTATTACTTGTGCTGGTAAGAGGTTGCAAAAAAAGTACTTGTATGAGATCTTGTTTTTTGTATTGACGTGATCTTAAAACGCAATATTGATTTTATACAATCGTTCAATAAACCACGAGTTAATAAGGGTACGTTCATACAGTCACTTTTTAGGATTGACAACCGTATTTACTTACAGGCGTGAGTCTCGAAATGTCCTGTTCACACACCGGTTTAAAGTTGCAGCTTGTATACTGTCTGTTTGAACGAGAAACCGAACTCAAGCCTGTATGGTATTCGCACACGACGCTTGTAACCATAGTGACAGACATACACATGAAAGATGGTGCATACTACAGACATTATCGCAATGGATTTAGTGCTATATAGCAAAACTAGGCACGATTTTATTCGCAAAGACGTAATAAACAGACACGGACAGCAGCTGAGACAATTTTTTTTACTTTAAACCCATTTGTTTTTAAACACAGCACTAACGGCTGAGCGCACAATGTGGGTTGCTCTCAGACCGCAGAACTGGTGGGAGCAACTCCGGTGGAGGAGAGTGACTGGATTGAAAATTTAGATTTTTTTTTAGATTTTTAGATTCAATTTATTGTCATTGCACATGTACAAGTACAAGGCAACGAAATGTGACCTCTGCATTTAACCCATCCAGAGAGTAGTGAACACACGCACAGCAAGAGGTGAACACACGTACCCCCGGAGCAGTGGGCAGCTATCACTGCAGCGCCCGGGGAGCAAGTAGGGGCCTTGCTCAAGGACACCTCAGTCGTTACCCGCCGGCCCTGGGAATCGAACCGGCAACCTTCTGGTCATGAGTCCGACTCTCTAACCATTAGGCCACAACTGCAAAATGTATGCATGACGCACAATTCCTATCTTTGTCTCTGTGAATTGCTAGAGCTCACATTGCGAAATGCAGCAACACCCAGATGCGACGAGCAATATGTGTGCAGAAAATAATCGCAATCGCCCTCTGGCGTCTAGGGACGCTTGTGGAATACCACACCATTGCACACCTGTTCGGCGTTGGAAGATCAACAGTCCACAACATTGCTAAAGAGTTCTGCACTGATTCACTCACTACAACCAGTCATTAACGGCGTGAAACTTCTGCACGTGAATACGTCACATGACGTGACAGACAAGCGGTGCGTTCCAAACGGGATATATCGCCCTCCGAAGGGACCTTCCGAAAAGGGGACACCATACAAAACGTCACTCCAAATAAATGTTGTTGTTTTTATCGCTCCTTTTGCCAAGTGAATTTTAAACGGACAAATTAGGAGATACAATTGCGTTTTTCCCTGTAGAGTTTACACATAAAGAGATTTACTCTTCGAAGGGAGTAGGGCATAGGGATGATCACTTCGGAATGGAACGCTGGGCTAGTTGTCCAGTACGATTCCGTTCACACAGCAGGGCTTCTCCGCACATGCGGTTGTGAGTCCCGAAAATTTAAAGGTGTGAGTTCGGTTATACCTTCGGTTAACTCAAGAAACGGTTGTCAAACTCGTGTGAACACAACCGTATTAAGAACTCAAATACAGGACTGACAACCGAATTCTGGTGCTGTATGAACGTAGCCCAAGTGACTTCAATTTTACACACAATTACGAACACGAGTTTTTGTTCCATTTTGTCTAGTCCCAAACAAATCTAGAACAAATCAGAACTTTTGTTCATTTATGAGCAACACACACTTATTTTGCTACTAAATAGATAAGAACGGTTAGAACGCATGATTCTGCAATTATGACTTTTTAGTGTTTTGTGGATCTTTAAGATGAATTTTAGGAGTGCTGGTCTTGGTCTCGGTTTAGGTTTAGGTTTAGGTAGTCTCGACTACAACACTAGTTTGAAGAGCATTGCATGAGCAATGCAAAGGTTGTGGGTTTAACTCCCAGGGAGCACATACCGATCAATAAAATTGTATATGTTGAACGCACTGTAAATCACCGGATCAAAGCTTCTGCCAAATACATAAACGTGAATAATTTACTTTGATTCTTTTTTAAGCATTGACACTGAACCAAAGTTACCAGTATTTTTGGCACAGCTAATAGTCTTCTATACCCAGCTGACTCTGTACGTCACACGTTTGCTCCCCCTGCTGACTGTATGGTGTTTTATATAGTCAATGATTTCATTCTGTGTTGCATTAATGAAGCGTCGTCTTCCTCCACGATCTTTGTTTTCTCATCTCGTCTGCTTCTCATCAGGTGACTAGCTGCGCCTGGGTGCCGGACAGTTGTCAGCTGTTTACGGGCAGCAAGTGCGGAGTCATTACCGCCTACAGCAACCGCTTCACCACCACCATGGTACGTAACCATGGCAACACGCTCCCCCTTCTCCCTCACCCACGCGGCCGCCCACGTCCATTATCACTCCCCGTAGAGCACCTACACACACACACATACTGTTTGTAGTGGCCTTGTTAGTCATCTCCCGGTTGCCCTAGAAACACATTTCCAGCGGCCCACAGGTGGGCTGAAGTCTGGCCATCAGACGGCTCTTTCAAACGCTCATTGATAACAGCTGCCGCTTAAATGAATCTTTCTGACATTTAAAGGATTGCTTCATGCAAACCGAAAGAAACTGTGGTGGTTTGCTAGCCCTCAGCCCGATGTCAAACCGGCTTCGTTGCAATTTCACAGAATGTCCTTTTCCACACGCTGAGAGCATAGCGTGACCTTTTCAGACCTGACCCGTCCAGACGTGAATCATTTCAGTGAATAATGCATTTTAAACTGTTGTTTAAAGATATACGTTGTGCTTTGGTTATTCTGCACTGCAAACGCAGTCGCTGGGCTTTATGCTCACGGCGGCCGTTAGCAAACCCCTCACCCTTCAGTTCTCTTCCTTTGAAAGCGTGATCATTAAAGTTTCTTATGACATTTTCTTCTCCAGCCGACAGAGATGGAGGTGGAGTCTCAGGTTCATCTGTACGGTCACACGGCGGAGGTCACGGGCCTGTTCGTCTGTCAACCCTACAGCATCCTCATCAGTGTTAGCAGAGACGGCACCTGCATCCTGTGGGACCTCAACAGGTCTGTTAGTTCTTTTGCTGCGATGGAGACGTTTCGTGCCTTTCGTTGGAATTTATTTATTAAAAAACAAAGAAACATGGATGACACATACTGATTAAATGTGTATCTTAAAGTCACAAAAGCGTCGGCCAAAAGCATTTAATCCAGTATTACGTAATGTGAAGCTGCTCTTGCACTGATGCCACGTTTATAATAAAACGTTTCAAATTCAGTAAATAAGCATTGCGGAATAGTTCTGTAAGGTAAATATGTACTTGCATTGCCATAATAAACTCACAAAGCATAAGATTTTGCTCATGACACGTGAATGTCATTTTGTGTGTGGTAACAATCAGTCTTTGAAGGTTTTGCAGACGCTGTCGTGAGGTTACGGGAGTTGACGGGATGTTTTTCTCTTGTCAGGTTGTGTTATGTGCAGAGTCTGACGGGTCATAAGAGTCCAGTGAACGCAGTGTCAGCCAGTGAGACCACCGGAGACATCGCCACTGTTTGTGATTCAGGTAAAAACGGCAAGAATGCGAAGTTGTGTAGTCTTTTATCAGTTTATGTAGTTCATGATTTAAAGCAGCAGTCGTGTTGTTAATGTCCACAGTGGGTGGAGGAAGTGATTTACGACTGTGGACCATTAACGGAGATTTGATTGGTCACGTTCATTGTCGAGAGATCATCTGCTCGGTTGCGTTTTCCAATCAGCCGGAGGGCGTGTCGGTCAACGTGATCGCTGGAGGTCTGGAGAACGGTGTGGTCAGGTAAAAATTAAGTTGATTATTCTTTTCTTTGTGCGTCACAGGACACACCGCATTTGTTTGTTACCGTCAGCCCTCAAATAAAGCACACGTTTTGTCTGATTTTGACTTTTTCCACTATGTGGAAAAATGTGTTGAATTAGTTCATTCCCAAAATGCCTTGCGTTTCAGGTCTCTTCCCGTGTCTGTACATTTTACTCTTGTCTCTCTCTTCTGCTCTCACGCTCAGATTGTGGAGCACATGGGACCTGAAGCCAGTCAGAGAAATCACCTTCCCCAAGTCTAACAGGCCTATCATAAGGTACAGTCTCGTCTACACGACACACCTGTGTGACAGCTCGGATTTGGCTGGATCTCAACTAAACAAGTTCCATATAAAACAAGCCCTCGATTCTCTTTCAGTCTGACCTTCTCGTGTGACGGACATCACCTTTACACGGCCAACAGTGACGGGACCGTGATCGCGTGGTGCAGACGAGACCAGCAGCGCATGAAGCTGCCCATGTTTTACTCTTTCCTCAGCAGCTACGCCGCAGGCTGATTCCCACCCCGCCATTACCCACAATCCTTCACAGGACAGATGCTCCGAGCGATCCCGCTGACCCATGAAGAGGAGAGGCCGGCATGCACAAAGCTCTGCCCGTGACACCAGTCTCCGTCCCCTTAAAAGTCATGGGAATGCACACGCATGAGCAGGCTTGCTGTTGTGCTCCTGTAACGGAGAGAATGACAGATTTCTACACATGACGGAACACTCATCCCGTATCATTTCTCAAATCTTCTTTTTGTTTGTTTGTATTGATTTGCGTTTCGTGCTGTTTGATTTGGAATGCTGCTACAGTCTGGCCCGTCCAGGCTACACGCTCGAGGGCCTGATTCTCTTTCCTTCCCTTTGTCTTGTGTCTCGCTGACCATTCAGATGCTCCTGAGAACAGAAATGCCGAACTATAAATGAGATCTTTATCACAGCAGAGCAGCTGCGCAGACCTCCGCATGCGTGATGTCATGAATGTGTGTGCATGTCACGAGTAACAGTTGAACTCCAGCTCTGTTTTAACGTGTTGCTCTGCCTATCCGCAGCACATTTCTTTATTCTCAAGTCTCCTGTTCTTGATTCATGAATGCACTTGAGACAGGTGGAGTGTGTTGAGGTGACCTCTCAGATTCATATTAGGTTATTATACGACATGTATATGCTCTTTAGTATTCTATTCTATACTGTTCTACTCTTTTCTGTTCTTGTTTGGTAATAAATGATATTGTGTTGCATGATGTGTGTCGAATAGTTTTGTCACCCATCGTCCACTAACACTAAAGGATGTTGTTGGGTGACATTCACTGAGAGAGGGAGTTTATGTTTGTGGTTTGATTTAATTTGAAGGAAAGTCTCAAAGAACGCACCTTTGAATGCAATAAAAGTCACCTGAGCAGTGTTCGTCTACATCACACAGTCTGATGTGAGTGACGTGTTAAGTGCCACCTGCTCTAAATTCAGAAGTAATGATGAAACGGAATCAGACAGAGATCCAGAGGTGATCGTTGACTTGGTGTTTGTTAATTCACAAATGTATTAATTTTCTCACAGGTTAGTCTTACGTGACTTTAGTGATGCGTTTTCTTCTCTTTCCTCCACACTACAGAGTGCATGATGCTGAATGTCAGTACAGATCCAGAAAGTCAGCACTTCAGACTTGGTTTACTAGTTAGGGAGAACTCATCTGCTGATTACAGGCCCACTGGTTATTTGGCTGTTTTGTGTCTGAATCTTCACGCTTGCATCACACGTGTATATGTCATCATTGTTGTGCACAGTAGTGTCATGCTTGAACAGATCGCATTCCTCTGAAACAGACTGTGCGTGCGTGAGTTACTGACTGCAACATTACGTGAGCGTGTAAAGAAAAGATGAGATGTGAGTGTGTTGGAGCAGAAGTTTGTTTAACGGCGGTTTGTGTTATTTCGGACTGATGTATTCACAAATGCCTGGCTGGGAGATTTATTCCCTTTTTTGTTGTTTTGTATTTAAGAAATGTAATAAAATATGTGACCTATATATATGTAATATTATTATAAATATTGAAGAAATGTTGGACCCTTCTTTCTCAGTGATGTTATGTTTATTCTAATCTGTTCTCTCTTACTAACAAGAACTTTGTTCAAGTGTGCTAGTTGTACACTTCTTTTAAAATGAAAAATAAGGATACGTTCAGTCAAGTTTCTACAGTTGATTATGCTTAAAAGTACACTTTTATAAACGGAAACTGGCTAATTTAATTCCAAATACCAACTGAAATACACTTACACTGGTATTAGTATACTTGCTTAAAGTCCCCGTGAACCGGAAGTTGCGATCGTTTTAAGGAGAAGAATAGTGGGCGTGGCTAACTGAGAATTGATTGGATGTGTAAAAACAGCTGTTGCATTGATTTTGGAATGAAACTGGCAGCTGACTGACAGTTGAAGGGGAGGAGTTAACGGATGCTCCGCCCAAGCCGTCTAATTAACCTCATTTGAGATGGGATAGTCACTACAGGGCGGAAGTGCATTTTCAGCTGAATTTTTAACAAGATTATGAGGGCACATGAATTTTAAAAAGAAAATCACCCGCATTGATCAACTATTTACTATAAACGCTTTTAATTTCACTGGGACTTTAAAATATTCTTAATAAAATGAACTTGAGGTATACTTAAGTAGACTTATTTTTGTAAGGTCCAGTCTACTCTAACATTATCATCAAACCCGTTAAACTGTTAATGTAACGTGTAGTGACTCTTGAAATCATTGCGTTGCGTCATCGGGAGAGGATGACGTAATCCGTGCTACCGGGAGACCCAGTGATGTCAAATGAAGCAGGGATCAACCATCACGGTGTAACAGTGTGTTATGTGGTGGTGGTGATGGTGATGATGATGAGGCCGTGCTAAGATTCATCTCATCACAGCAGCGGATGCTCGGTACATGCGCCCAGCGCAGCGCGTGCAGCATCCGACCGCGTTCTTAAAGGCGCAGCGATACACCTTCGTTCGTCCCCGGGCTCGTGCGTCACACCGAGGTCCCCCTCACATCTGGATAGACGCTCGTACACTGACACCGAATCGACCGATACGGCGGAACGCGGGGAAATACTCGACGTTTGACGCGTTCGGCGAATACACGGGAGCGGACGGTGACCAGCGCCTCTGTCCAGGGTGCTGCGGGGTTTTCCCTCATCCATCGCTTTCCAAATCCCCGTTTGGGTGGAGTCGAACCGTTTTTCCTGATCTACTGAAGTCTGACCACTGACAATTCAGGTGGGTGTTATTATGTATTCGTATGTGTTTCTCTGAATTACGTGCGCGAGAAAGAAACGCGCTGTTCTGTTTCATCGGAGGCTGAGGTGCTGTTGCGTAATTATGGAAACGGTTTACTGCCACATTTATTGTCATTTCCTACGATTTGGAGATGTCACGATGTGACTGTTTGCGAGTAGATAACCGTTTATTGCTGAATTAGGCTCGTCTCGAATATTTAATGCTTAACGTGTCGAATGGAAACGCGTTCGTGCTGTTGATCCCGTCCAGGGATGATGGATGGACGGATCCCTCGCGCTTCAGAATGAACGCTGAATTGGCCAGAAGCGCGTGAGAAGGAAAGATGGACGCGCTCCGTAACGCCTTCCGCGTTCTTGGGCGTTGGATTCCGACGGCTGGAAGCCTAACTGCACATTTAAACGGCGTTTGTCGACCGTTGGGGCTTCTAAAGGCCAATTCAGATATTAAAATAGGAGGTTGTGGCGCGCCCACGTTCAGTGTGTTTGCTCGAGAAGAGATCACGGTGATGTGGCCTCTTGTGGATTTATCACGACAATACTTCAACTCACCAAATACACCTGATTATAGACATTAATTGAATGTGTATGGTTACATTATAGACTGTGAAACACAGAAGCTGCAAATGACGCAAACTGGGATTCCCCCAAACGTTACTGTAGAATGACTGTATTTACTGTGTTTACTGTACTCTTCTGACATTATTGTCGTATTTAACCCCAATGATCTGTTGAGATCACTGTAATACAACATTAGAAGACAATACAAAATAATAGTAGGCCTAATTTTACATTTTAGAAATAGGTTTTGCTCTTTCATGTTGTTTTTATAATGTTATCGTGCTACAAGAAGATTAAATCATGGTGAAAATCACAGCTTTTTATATATGGATTTGTTGTAAGATTGTGTTGAGAACTTTTGACATTTAAAATCAAAGTGAACTTTTATTAGTCAAGACTAGAAAAGGGCGTTAAATACAGTATCATTCTGATCCATCACTGTAAAAAATGTTGTTGAAAAATGGCCATTAATTGAATACAAGGGTTGAAGCCTCATAATGTCATCTTAGGGAATTTCCTTTCTTTTTTTATGTAGCTTACTTCACTTAACTGTGAAACAAATATATTTTGGGCCTTTTCTACACCTGTGACAATGTGTTTACATAAATGCAATGGTTAGAGCTTCATGGTGTTTACTATTAGGTATGATTTATAGTAAGAAAATGGTCAGCTTTGCAAGTTTACCAAGAACCTAAATGAGTTAATAAAAAGACCAATTTTTTATTTACCCTCAATGAATGAGTGGTTTTAGTTTGAATTGCTTGGTTTTAATGTGACATTTTCAGGAATCAGAATCCAAATGACTTTTATTTGCCCAGTGTGCCTACAGTATATAATATACAGTACATGACATAAAAACACAAATAAAGTGTGTAAATGTCTTCTGCGTGCAGGACACAATCATGAAGGATGGAATGGCCAATAACAGCACAGCGAGCATCTCTCATGCCCGGAAGGCCGTTGAGCAGCTCAAGATGGAAGCCTGCATGGACCGGATAAAGGTGTGTAAAACAAACTCGCAATATTTCATTTCTTAATACACGTGCCAGGGATTATTGTAAAGAACTTACCGGTTTTCCATTTGTTAGACAAACGGGTAGTTCCGCCCCAAACACATGCCATTCGCACCTTGATATGCGATATAATAATGTTTTAACATAGATTGTGTCATAATGACAATAATCATGTGTCCAGATGACTTTAGCTCTCTTCAGGCTGTAGTTTGGCAGGGGTCTGATCAGATAGCTCATTTGGAAATGAAGAAATGGTTTAAACCGAGATTAAATGAGCGTTTAGAGAAGTCCAGTCGCAGCTGTGGTCATTTACTTGGAATAAAATATGGACTGAGGTACTTGAGATGTGTGTGAGATGATCCGTTCGGAGCACATAGCAAATGTTCGGCCAAAAATAGCAAACCAAAAATCTGATTTACACATGCGCTGTTGCTTTTCATTTGTACTGAGGTGCGTGAGAAGCAATGAAAGTGCACATCGAAGTAAACTCTAAGTATACTGCTAGTTTAGTCATTTTTTACTTCAACTTGTAAATATCTTAAGTGTACTTGAAGTAGATTGAGCAAGTGTAGTGAAATTGAGCTTCGGTTTTTCTGTCAGTGTAAGTCAAGTATACTTTAGTATAATTTAAAGTATATTTCTGAGAAGAACATTAAAAGTAAACTGAAATAATTGAAACAAAGTATACCAATTGCATACTTGAATACACTTTTGTGTAAGGAAGAGGAGTTACTGATGTATTGTAACATGAGCGTGTGTATGTGTGCTTGAATACATGGTTTACGAGGACACAAATCATGTGTAGAACAACGTAAACATGGCTTACGGGGACACTTCCATCATACTAATGTGTGTGTGTGTGTGTGTGTGTGTGTGTGTGATCATCTGACTGCTGCGATGCGTCTCATGTGCTCTGACCTCTCACAACAACACAACGCTTGTCATTATCTGTGTCCTGAGAAACTGGAGAGAATCAGATGAGCTGAACACTTTCATAAGCTTCAGTGATCATTATTTCCCATCATGTTAAGCTTGTTATGATGGTCTCAAACGTCAGATCAGCTCAACACAGATGTTTGTACAGATGTTGTGCTTGCTCTGGAGACAGAATTTGTGTGTTGCTAAGGTGTCCTGTGTGGTTGCTAGGGTGTTTGTGTTCCGCATCTGAGCTGTTTGAATGTGTTTCTTGTTTTCTTTTTTGGCATGTGTTTGTTTTCTGGTCCACCTCAGAGGAGTTCATCCTAAAATCTCTCTGGCCAGGCACTTATCATCCACAGAGAGTAAATCCTAAATCTGATCACTAAGGAAAGTCTTTACTCAACAAAGCACATGATCTGAGGTCACGTTCATGTTCGCGGCACAAACCACCAGAGTTATGCCTTGACTTTGAGCATGTGAAATTCCTTCGGACGGTGGTACGAAAATGGGCGGGAGCGATTCCTCCATCTTTGACATTTCTGTACCGAGAGGTCACGCTGTGACGTTTTGATCTTCTGTTGGTCTCACGCACTCACGTGATGGGAATTCGCAGGTCAGAGTTCACTGAACTTAAACTTTGTTATGCAGCGAAATGGGAAAATATCTTTAGACGGGCTCGCGTTTCCGGTCTGTCGCATTCACATGCTTATGAATGGAAGTCAACGGAGCCAAAAGTTAAGTGTGACCGCGGCATTACACTGCATGAAATGTCACGAGTTTAAAACTCACGAGTCAGATGTTTATTTAGGCTGAAATCTGTAACTTTTTCATCTGTGTTTAAAACATAATGGGCCTCATTTATGAAACGAGCGTACGACCGAAAACTGGGCGTACGATCGTTTCCACGCAAAACTTGGCATTTATCAGTATGGACGTGAGCGGTTGCTACGATCAAATCTCACGACAGGTCTCAGTTCGTGTACGCAAGTTTTGAGAGGGTGAAGGTCTGTGTACGCTTTACCCTTTTGATAACTGAAAAGGAATCATGACAAATAGAAAGATTAGGTTTTTTCTAGGGCTGTCAACGTTAACGCGTTAACGCATGCGATTAATTTTTTCAAATTAACGCGTGAAAAATATTTAACGCAATTAACGCAGCATCGGTTTGTTTTGACATTCTTTGTCTAGCGTCACATTATGTAATCACACTCTTATTCGTGTACAGGCTTTTAAACCACTTAAGCGCGATTTGAAACAGTTGCTTTGAGGCGTTCAATGAAGATAGACAGCTTCTAAACTGTGGGACGCGGCAAAACGCAACGCGAGGTCCAGTCTGGTGTGTACAGTCACGGGCTGAAGACTGCGTCGGTGAATCTCTGTCAGACAGCGCATCCGTGTTAAGTTCTCTTTCGTGCTTGAATGGATAAAACCACACAAGATTATGTCAGAAAGCCCTTTTTGTCTAGCATTTTCTTAAGCACAGACTTCAAGGTGTAAAATAAAATCTTAAATGAATGCAAAGAGTTGTGAAAATGGGAGTGCGGTGACGGTCAGATCTGCGTACTGAGACAGCTCTTAAAGGGGCCGCGTTCTGCTGTGACTCCTGTCACTAATGTTAATCAAAGAAGAAAATAAAATAAGAAATCAATGTGATTTTGTAGCTTTAATGAGAATTCTTCTGCATTTAATTTATAATTTAGCATTAAAGACTGTAAAGTGTTTGAGAACTTCCTTCAATTTCTGTATATTTCATGGTAGCTCTCAATTATATTGTTGAATGGCTATAATTAATGTTAAAATAATCAATTTAATAGAGACATCAGTTACAGTACTAATATCAAAATGTTTTCTTTCATTCATAAAATGACGCTGTTAAAGAAATTATTAAAATGTAAAAGTATATTTTAAAATATTATTGTTATGTGCGATTAATCGTGATTAATCACAGAAAATGTGTGATTAATCCGATTAATTTTTTTAATCGATTGACAGCACTAGTTTTTTCGTTTAGTATAACAAAGATTCCGATGCGGCTTCTTTTTTTCATTACATTAATAAAGTATTTTGAATTATTTCATTCTTTATTATATGATCATTTAATTGTTTGAAATTACAAGGTAACGGGCGCTTTGTTGTACAAAACTTTAAGGAAATTTTATGCTAGTTCTAAGATCATTTACGACAATTAAAATGCACAATTAAAAGTCAAACATTTTAAAAACTACAATAGGCCTAATCAATATATTGACAGTATATGCAATGGGTTAGTCTACCTATTTGCAAGATGATAGCTTCTTTGTTATATATAAACATTGCGCCCTAAAAATGATCAGTAATTTATATCTACATTCGGTTAACACATAAAGTTTTTCAAGACTGAAGTCAGATTAATTTTGTAAAGCAAAAGTCATGTAAAGCAACAACAATACTTTCAGTGTAAATTTATAATAGTGAAACACTATAATAAAATAAAATAAAATATTTGCTGTCATATTTACAAAACATAAATATCCAATAAAAAATACAAACCTCAGCTGGAGATCGGTTCACTACACCGACGCTGTTGACTGCGCGAGCGAACTCTTTCCAAAACTGTTTTTTACTTCCTTTGATTCCGCTTTCCAAGATTAAACTTTCATTTCTAAATCGGAAAAATTCCTCTTTTTGGCCAGATTACGTTTCTCCATGTCGCAAAATCTAGAGTCCCTGAATGTAAATTACGACTGATTTCAGCCACCACATTTATCAAGGTACGATCATTCGTACGATGAGATTGGCGGCGTACGAATGTTTGATGAATCACACGTAAACCCTGTCGTAAGACGATTTCTGCGCTCGTTTCTACGTTCGATTGATAAATGAGACCCAATGTGTATGAATTCGCAGTGAATAAAACGAAAAGAAACCTCCCCATCACTGCTGCAAACCACACAATTTCATAGGAATGAGGCACACCTCTTGCTGTGAGATCGTGTTGGATCCTGCAGATGTTAATAACGGACAGATCAGCGGCGGGTTTGATTGACAGATCGTCACTTCATGAATTCTTCTATGTTCATTAGTGAAACTCCATCGTCAGTGTAATTACAGGCTCACAGCAGCAGCGGTCTGGGTCTCTTCTCTCTGGAATACTGGAATAGTCCACTAGGGCTCAGCGGAAGCACGCTTACACTTTAAACTCACACCCTGTGGATCTTCACTGTCAAGTGACACATAAACTCTACATCCCATTAGAAACAAACTCAGTACTGTGGATGGTATCAGATTTTACCGTGGTATTTTGATAGACACCATGGTATTGCATAATGACCATATTTTCACATACACCCAAGTATTTCCATGATTTTTTGTACTTCCCCCACAGGAGTGAAGCGTGTGATAGGATGAGAAATGTAGTTGTTTGTGTGTTTGTTTGTGTAGCATCTGGCTGAGAGCGTCACACACACGACTGTATTTGACTCCGGTCAGCAGAACATCTGCGCCTCTCCTCAGCATCATCAGCTCTGGAACACATCAACACGTTACAACAACACACAACTATTCTTCACATTCATGCATCAGCAGAACTCTTGTTTCTGATCCGACGTGAGAAGTCACTTGACCTCGGTTAGTTTATCACAGCGTGACATAGAGTGGAATCCATCAATCTTTCTACAGTATGCACTAAAATTAAATCAAAATAGAAGGAAATCTGAAAATGTAAGATTCAGAAAATGAAGAGAATTTGTACAATGTACAACACCAATAAAATAAGGAGAAAGAAATATACGAACATGGATATACAGTGCATGTCAATATGAATATTAAATTGCATAATGATATTAAATTGACCATTTTGATTGCAGTCATTGTCAACTTTTCTATAGTTTATCGATTTCCTTTTCTATGCCAAGATTTAAAAGATTTGATAAAGTGCCCACCAGCAGAACATCATACGTTTGATGACTTGACAATAAGCCATCCTTAAACAGCGCAGGTCAAAAGTTTCATATTTAGTGTTGCTTATTTACATCATTATTTCTTTATCTGGCTTATGTCAAATTGAGAATGATGAAATCCAGCAGATGTCTACATTTGTTTGGCTATAATAATGATCTCATGCTTCACGATTCATTGAGATGAACACAGTTTGAGTCGGGAGTTTTGTAACATAAACTCTGAATTTAAAAAATGTCTTTTTATTCAAGTTCCCTGAGGGAACTTTTATGATCAGCAGGAGGTCACGAGAATAAAATCATGTGCAGAGAAAGCAGACGCAGTGGAGAATATGATGCAGGATAATAAATGTCATGTTTTGCCATTTTTATGCAGCATGACATTTGAGAAATAAAAAAAGTCCTCTGAAATAGACGAAATATGTCGCACCATTCATCCGCTGTTCCAGAGATTGTATTAAAAACACAACAAATGTAAATTCGGTCATCATTTACTGACCTTCGAGTTCCAAATGTGTATAAATGTCTTTGTTCTGATGAACAAGACTGAGATATGTGGAAGAATGTTTATTACAGATCTCAACACCCATTGACTACCATAGTATAGTATAAATTACTTTATATATTTTTTTGTTCTGTTGAACACAAAAGAAGATATTTTGAAGAATGTAGGACAGCAAACAGTTCTGGGGCACTTTTGATGACCATTTTTTTCCATCAAAATCTGTCTGGTTACAAGCATTCTTCCAAATATCTTTCTCTGCGTTCATCAGAACAAAGACATTTTATACATATTTGGAACAACTCGAAGGAGAGGAAACGATGAGTGAATTTTCATTTTTAGGGGAACTGTTTCTTTAAGTCGACTGGAGCGTAGAAACCGAATGTGGCATGTGATGAATCATTCTCCAAACTCTCTTATGTCCGTATGTTGATGTTTTCAGGTGTCCAAGGCGGCGGCGGATCTGATGGCATACTGTGACGCTCACATACGAGAGGATCCGCTCATCGTCCCCGTGCCGGCGTCAGAAAACCCCTTCAGAGAGAAGAAGTTCTTCTGCAGCATCCTCTGAGGCCGGGCCGCGTCACAGGTGGTGATTCTGTGTTCCCGGCTGCTGCCCTTGAGCTGTGTTTGAACGGCAGTCACATCTGTTGATGGATCCGATCCCTCCTGAAGGCCTGTGGGGGGGTTTGGGGTGGGCGGTCATTTAACTGGCAACCCAGTCTGAGCGTTTCACGTCTCGTTTCATAGGTTTGTTATTGCTTCGTATTTTAGAGAACAGCCTTTCTCACTGCTTACGACATGAGAGAGTTTTGTGTTTCGTTTTGCTTCTCTGAGGAATTTTGAAGAGCCGGCATTTTGATATTTAGACAATTTTATAAACCGACACTTATTTGATGCACACTACCGGTCAAACGTTCGGACACGGCTGACTTGAATCGTTTTTCATGCAGCTCAGATAATGTTTTGCGTTTTATGAATATGGTTCGGTAACCGCGATATTATTCCCATATTTCGATCATGGTTATTCTTCTGAAATGTGAAAAGCGATAAAGAACGAGTAGGCATGTTCAAATCTTCGGCTGGTAGTGTATTTCTATTTCAATTTCAATGACTTCCATTCCCATTCCAGTATGATCATATTTAGACTTTTTACTGTAAAAGCAAAGCAGAAGTGTTTGAGTTTCCAAATGACATTGTGACAAACAGACCAGGGCCCGTGTTCTTAAAGCTTCTTAGAATCCTTTATCTCAGTGAGGAGGCGGGGCCGACCCCGTTGCTGCGTATGACACAGTCTTTTGAAGACTGTGATTGGTTGGTTGCCCAACAAGGACGACATTGCTCTTTTAAGTATAGGATCTAAATATAAGCCTTAAATTGAAATTTTCTGTTTTACCGTACACATGCAGTATATATATATATATTGTTTGTGTGATCATTTTGCTTATAGAAGGTTGTGACAGACGCAAATCTCTGCTGCATCATTGCATTTTTCCAGCTGCCGAACGTGTTAATGCAATGATGACTTTCTGGCGCCATGGCATTTCTGCGCTGTTTTGGAGATGTTAGCGTGTCTCTAATAGGATCGGTCATAACATGAACCCTACACAATCTAATGTGTTGTGTCTTATTAACTCGCTGTCGTTCAATTTGATTTGATTTTTAATTTAATTTAATTATTTATTTTATTTTACGCATTTGGCAGACGCTTTTATCCAAAGCGACTTACATTGCTTTATCCTATACATAGGTATGTGCAATCCCTGGGATCGAACCCACAACCTTGCGTTGTTATAACGCAATGCTCTTACCACTGAGCTACAAAGCAGCTGTAAAAGAAAACCAAAACCAAGAAAAACACACACACACACACAAAAAAACTAAACAATAAAAAATCTGATAAACCGTAAACGTAATATGGAAATTGTCATGCACATTTCTTCTCATCTTTTCTTTAATTTTAGAGGGAAACGCCCCCGCATTTCTACGAGTTTTCGTAGGAGCAACTCTTTGCACTTAGATTTTTCATGAATACAGGCCCAGGTTTTGATTCCTCGTGGAAAAATAAGGGCGTCCATTTTTGAAGCATGTGAACTCACTATTTGTAATACTAGACTTGTTATACCCCTGTCGATCTGAGAGCCAGTGCAAATTGAGTTTGATGTTTTTATTGAAAGATGGCTCTCTCTCTATGATGCTGTCAGAATTCAGTTCTGGAGGTGTTGTGTTGTGCATCTGGTGCTGAATGACGGTCGGATTGTACAGATGTGTTTAATCGGATGCCCCATCTGGCACATAGACTCCAGCGAGACGCACGCAACCGGAAGAACTAACTCCATTACCCAGTTCATTTCAAATCACCACAGTTATATGCTGATTATAACACATTTTGTTTATCACAAAGTTATTTGGAAGCTTCCCACAATGCAATAGGATGATTTTATTGTCTCAATCACCTTGCTCCTAATGATAATGATTTATTTCACCATCTCTGAAGGGCCTTACACGACTGGGCATGTTTATGATAGATCTTCAGTTGTTTTTTGCCTGTCCTGATATAAACAGCAAAGCCTTTGACTGAAATGCCAAACGGAGAGGTTGCATGTTTACCTGTTGTGTGTGTGTGTGTGTGTGTGTGTGTGTGTGTGTGTGTGTGTGTGTTCTCTATGAGAGATTGTGTGTGAATATCGAGAGGTCATTTTTGAGTGCCAAGTACTGTGACGATTGCGTGTCCTCTACACTGTTATTTCACAGGCTTTTTCCTATTTAAAACAAAAAAGCACAATGTCAGATGTTTTCTTTATATTACTGTAATTTTAGTCTAGGCTTTATGGATTTATACGAATCAAAGTGTTATTATATTAATGCACAGCTCCTGATGAGGTGTTGACTCTGTATTCTGTATTAAAGCCCCTTTAAAGTGAACACGGGTGGATGAAGGACAACGGTCATGTTTTGTCGTCCAGGTTTGTGGCAGCAACTTGCAAACATCTGTATATCAAGTTAAAAGCGTGCAGACGTAAATGCTATCTTTGCATGAGACAGCATTTAAGTTAAGAATGTGGACTGGTTATTTCACGAATGATGGATTAAAGGTGACATACTTTCATGAGTATAATGCACCATGTGTTACTTGAGAGTGATGGTTTGTTGAAGGTTGTGAAGGTGGTTGTGCAAGTGTGTTTGCTAATACACCGAAAGAACGGAGCCCCAATCATTTCTACAAAAGTACAAATCAATTACAAAATGTAAACTGTCTTTAAAATGATTACTACTGCTGTTATCTAAACAAACATAACTTGCATGGACTGAATACCTATTAGAACTTTGAGATACACTGTTAGTGAATCAATGCCTAAATGTTTGGATTTGTTGGTGCTTTTCTGCACTGTTCTCTTTTAGAAGTCTGAATGTGTAGCTCTGTGCAGTTGTACAAATTAATAAACATTTGAAAACTGTCTGCTTTCATTAGTTTACCTGTATTCTAAGAATAACGTTTGCTTCATTTAAATGTGTTTTTACATTAAAGTAGAATGTAGGTGAAAGATTTTTCTTAAATACGTGCATCCTTTAAATGGTCTATAAAAGGTCTGAAATAAATAAATATAAAATCTGTTTATTATTAACTATATATTGCGCCACCGGCACAGTGTGTTTCTGTGGTCAAAAGAGACACCTAGTGGCGCAGTGGAGTATTGCAACCATTACATTTTTACGTTTTAAAAGTTATGCAAGACAAATTCATGAACGTAACTTGATTTGTGTTGTTTTGTTTTGATACAAAACGTATAGTTATCAACAATTAACCTTCCGTAATCACCGTGGCAACAAAAACGCAATCCCAAACTCTACGTTCGTTGAGGAAAAAAAGAATACATTTCCCACAATGCAGGGGCTGACAGCTGCGTTGTGATTGGCTGTCTGAGTTTGTCGTCATCAGCATGCAGTGAGACATGACGCGGACGCGACCCGAACGCTCGTCAGACGCGAGTCCTGCTGCGCGTCTGTTCGGTTGTGTGCGCGACCCGTTAACCGGCACCGGCTGGATCCCGCCGCGCGTCCATGCGCGGTGTAGCGGCGGCGCTGCTCGCGTGTGTGGTCGCGGTGCTCGTGCACTGGAGCGGCTGGACGGACAGAAGTTTCCGGTCTGCAGGTAACGCGCAGCTGTTTAATATTACACTTATTCACGACATTCTGAGCCGCGCACGGGGTGTTAGAGAATATGGTGTGACATTTACACTATTATGTTCAAAAAATAGAAAACATTAAATGTTCATTGCTTATGAAACAGTTATTTATCAAGTGTTCATTTATCAATATTAAGGCTCGATGGTGACAGATCTGTAATGTTCGAGTTCATGACATTGATACTTAAGTATTATGTGTTTATAGACATGCTTTATGATCGTTATGATTGATGTTTCTGTTATACGTGTTACTGATAGACACCCAGAAGTCTGTGTATGAAGTGTTGGTGGGAGTTTTATCAGCTCGGCATCACTATGACCTCAGACAGGCCATACGAGACACATGGCTGGGATATGTTCAAACTCATCCAGTGTTCCAGAATCGGTCTGTATCACAAACGTCAATCATTTATTTAGATATCTGCTTCATTAAAGCCATTTCAGTTTAGACACACATTGATTCACACAAGCTTGTATTGTTGAATTACACATCGACCGGTTGATCTAAGCTTCTCTTTCTATCCAACCAACCACATAAAGAATCTTGTAAATATGCCTCCTGAATCATTTGAAAGGCGCCTCAGGCAAATGCTCATTAAAATTATGGTGCGAGAGCAAAACTTTTCCACTTATTGATTTTGCATATTTTTGTTATGAATGATTAATGTATGTGGGAAGCACATTGGATATCTGAAGGGTACATATAGAACAAAACAATAAATGAACTGTTTGTTTTTTAATGCTTAGAGAGAAGATGAATAATGGAAATGCACACGTTTTTTATGATATGCATTATAACTGGATGTCATGAAAGTAAAAAAAGTGTATGAAAGAAGTCCCCGTTGAACCAGAAGTTGCGATCGTTTTTATTTTTATTTCAAAGGAGAAAATGAGTGGGCGTGGCTTGCGTTTTTCACTGCGAATTGATTGGATGCGTAAAAACAGCTGTTGCATTGATTTTGAAATGAAACTGGCAGCAGACTGACAGTTGAAGGGGAGGAGTTAACGGATGCTCCGCCCACGCCGTCTAATTTACGTCATTTCAGGACGGAAGTGCATTTTCAGATTTTAACTGAAGATTATGAGGGCGCATGCATTTTAAAAAGAGAATGACCCACAATGATAAGCTGTTTACTATAAACGCTGCAATATTTCATGAAAAAATAAGAATTGTCATTTTTTATTTCACTGGGACTTTAAGTAGTGATAATGATATCTATCACAGTTATCTTTGCTGGAAATTCAACAAAAGTGGTTCATTATACTTCATTAATATGTAACTATGAGGCGATGCGCAGTAAATGAAATGCTTCACAAATGAAATGTACCTCATCTTTGTTGTTTGTGGAACAATGGAAACATAAATCAAAATGAATTATTTATAACAGACGAATCATACATTTGGCATGCGTGTATAAGCAGCTTTCTAGAACAGAAGCTGTTTAAGGTGTGTGTTGTTTTAAAGGGTGATGGTGAGATTCATCATCGGTGAATATGGCTGTTCGGTACCGGAGGAAGATCGTGAAGATCCGTATTCCTGCACGCTTCTCAACCTCACGGAGACCCAGGGTACAAACGCTCTCATTACATCCAAATATCGCTCGTGTCTCTCAGTTTCGTGAAGAAAATTTTTCAACTTGAGCACATTTTTAAAAGTGACGAGGTGCAGTTTTAGGTCTTCTTCCGTCCCTCGGGCACTGTACTGTGTGTTTTCCTCCATGTGCTCTGAAATGATAACTTTGGATTCTTTTCTAAACAGCAGATTTCTCTGCTACATCGTGTTCTAATGTTTCGTATGTCTCACAAATGTGTCGCTGTAATTTTTCTGTTTTTTGTTTACTTTTCTAAGGGGAGCATGATGCTTATGATCTTTTTACTGCTCACAAACATCTGCATCATCTTTCATTGACTTTTGTCTCAATGATGAACAATCGTCCTGTTTTCCTCTGATTGACTGCGTTCTCCCAGTGATTCTTGTTTTAACTCGATTGAGCTGTGTGTTGTCAGACTCCGGTCAAGAGATGGCTATACTGAGCGTGCCCGGGGACTCTGCGCTGGTGCTGTCTGATGTGTCTGCGCTCAGTCTGGACTTTAAAGTCCTTCATCCTGTGGTCATCACTCAGCTCGGTGTCTTTCTCAACGCTCCACAGCAGGACATCAGGGGCAATGTGACTGTACGACTCTTTCAGGTGGATCAAGAGGTAAAACCACAATCTCACCGCAGCGTACCTGTAACATCTGAACACGTGATGATTGTGTAACGACACCTGAAACGCTCGTCTGTCATGATCCTGTCCTTCTTGTCTGGAGTTCTCTAGTTCTGTGGACAGGGTCGTGACCGTACCAGGTGTCCTGTGCTTGTTGTGTTACGTGTGGAAACACGTGGCCTTTGTTGTGACTTTGCGCCACGTGTTCTCCTGTCGCGTGCCTTGGCCCCGCCCCCTTGTTTCCGCGTCATCGTCCCATTAGTGTTGGTTTCCCCTCACCTGCCCCTTGTTAACTTCCCTCGTTAGTGTTCCCTACTTAAAGCCCGTGTACTCTCTGTCCCGCGCTGGTTCGTCATACCATGTTCATGTGCTAATTATCTTGTTCCTGCTTTGCCGTGTTTGTGGATTTACCATTTGTGTTATTTTGGGACTTTATTTTGGAACAAAGTGTTCGCTTTGAGTTCCCGTTTTGTTTAGTTTTGCCCCCGTTGTGAGTTTTTGTTTCTTAAAGGTGGTTTTGTTCACTTCGGCTGTCTGCGTCTGGGTTCTTCTGCCATAATCATGACACTCATCTGTGACACTGACGTTTTCTGCTTTGTTTTTCAATCTCACCACACGGTAAAGCAGAATATTTTGGTTTATCTTCTGAATGGTTTAAAAGCGATTACACCACACGCGTCCTGAATAGAACATTTATATCTGGTGTTACAACATCTCTTGAGAGATTGCAGCGGCACTTTCTGAAGTCATTTAATTTGTTTCTTCCACAAGAGAATCTTCAAATATCCTGTGTTCTTTTTCATCATCTCTGCTAGTCATTACTCGTGTCTTTGACGGGGAAGTGGAGACGTTACCGCACGACGTTTTGTTCATTCCGACAGCGCAAATTCAATAAAGTCTTCAAGTCTGTCCGTTTTTGAGGGTTTAGTTTCTCTGATCTCACGTTGGACGTGCAGAGGTTCAAATCACAGCTGAATATCCGGATATGAATTCTGTTTTGTTTAGATGTGTGTCAATCAGAAAACATGTTTACATATACATGCGTCACAACACACCTGTTATATCCTCACGCCTTTAATGACACGTGCCTTAACAAAACATTTCATTCTCCTCAGGAGGCCATCGTGACGGCTCGCTTCAGCACCGTCAGTCCTGGCACTCGTGTGGGCAGCATCTTCTATAAACCTGTTGAGCAGTTCATTTTACCCAAGGTGACGCATTCAACAGAAACCACTGACATTAACGTCGAAGTGCTTTTGAAACGCGTACAGCTCATCACATGACCTTCAGATGTGATGTTGTGGTCATGAGCAGCTGCTGTAGTTTCACTCGTGTCGTGATGTGATGTGTGAGCGCAGGGTTTTGAGGGAACTCTTCTCTGGCAGTGTCAGGACTCGTGCGGTCTGATGTCTGTCAACACATCCACGGTTCATCTCATTACAGGCGGAGGGGTTCTCAAGTTTGGATCTGTGAGAAAAAAACGTTATCTTCGGTTTGGCTAACATTGTAGAATTTAAAGAGAACGTGTCATTTCTGCATCTAAAGTGTACTTTAGGATTTTACTGTAGTAGTATATTATAGAAATGACTACACTTGAATGTATATTCTAGTATTCTGTAGAATCGATCAACTCTAGTAAATACTGTAGTATACTTAAATATTTACTGTGGTTAGGGTGAACACTATGTTTGTTTTCTGCAGTTTACTACTATTTCACAATATCGTTTGTACTTTTAGCACAAAGGGAGCGGTTGAGTGAGTTTCTGGTGTTTTTCTCCAGGTAGAAGCGGGTACGCTGCCTCACAGGACTGCTGTGGGTTTCCCGGGTTTAGCTGGAGGATTCATGTTTTCAGTTTACGGTGAGTCGGTTTTTGACTTCAGCATTGTAATGTAAGAGCTCACCTTCCTCTCATCAGCAACCAGCAGCTTTACTCGTGATGAAATAGAAATGACCTTTGTTTTTTCAGCTCGTTATAAAATGGACAACATTCAAGGTTTAATTGATCCTTCTGTGTGTAAATGAATAAAAGCTGAATATGTCTGACACTGAACGATCGAGCTAAATAAAACTGACCTTCAGAGAGACCTTCTTGAAGCAGAAAAATATTCTAGTATTTTACGTGCTGCAAAACATCATTACACCCCTATTAAAAGTGAATGTTAATGTATTAAGTAAATGTCTCTCTCTCTGTCTGTCTGTCTGTCAGACGTGCAGGCGTTGTCAGAGCGGTTGCGTGGGCGAGCGGGACGGCAGCACATGCGGTCAGTTGAGTTGAGAGAGGAGGATGAGGCTCTGCGTCAGGAGAGCATCACATACGGTGATGTGGTGTTTGTGGATGTTGTGGACACGTACAGGAATGTGCCTTTAAAACTGCTGCAGTTTTACAAATGGTTAGTGCTTTACCCCATCACCACCTAAACCTCTTCTCCAGTTATTTATATCCAGACCGGTGAAAACCTGGACTGAAGATAGCACAACACATGGGATCGTACCGCCTCGATTCATTGCCTGCATCAAATCATTTGATTCCATTTAGGGATGCACGATAAATTATCGGCCATATCGCTATCGACCTATAAATGGTCATTTTTAATGTCGTGATCATTCATTTACTGATATCAGCAAAACATTGTTGATGCAGATACAGTATTTATTGAATGTGTAAATTATAGGACCAAAAGCATTTTAATAATAATTCGTTACATTTATATAGCGCTTTAATGGGCCTGTTAGACTTGTGGCTATTAAGAACATTTTTTTGGAATGCTCTGCAGAACATTTATCATTTGTTTATTAAATAAAAATATATCAGAAAAGTTTGAAGGTTAAAGAATCTTTAACTAGTGTAAAGTGATTTTCAGGGGAGAAAAGAGAACTAATGTTTCTGCAGGGAATGTTTTCAAATAAATGCAGTTTTGCCTTTTGTTTCAGTCTTAGGGAATTTTTATTAATGTTTAGGTACTATACATCGGCCATATATCGTTTATCGGCTTCCAATGTTACAGAATTATCGGTTATCGGTTATAAGTCATAGTTTGGGTCCAAACATCAATTGTCCAAGTGTTTAACGTCCTGCAGTATTCTGTTATTAGTTTAGGGTCTTATATAATCCTTTTTATTGACTATATGGGTGTCCCTGGTCTTTGTTGTGTTTACATTTATTCATTTCAAAGACATTCTTATCCAAAGCTAATGAGAGCATTTTATCCAAAGAGCCAATGATTCTAGATGATATAATGATGATGGAGTTAAAACTAGAAAGATCTCCTCTTGCTAAATGTTTTTGAATAAACTGGTGAATTGTCTGTACGCGCAGGTCGGTGGGAAACGCTGACTTCAGACTGCTGCTGAAGACGGATGATGACTGCTACATCGACATCGACGCCGTCCTGCTGAAAACTGACCACAGACGACTGACAGAGAGAAGTCTGTGGTGGGGAAAGTGAGTGACATGTTTCACTCCGTGTGATGTAGACCTGCTGTTTCGTCTCATATGTGGAATTGCGTCGGTGTCAGTTTAAATCAAGGTTAAGACACAAGGGTGAACAGATACCCTGTAATAGAAATCATATCGTGTGAAGTTTTGTTTTGAATGGACTTTATGTTTGAATCATTGACACACACGATTGTTTGTATTCAAGCCATGCAGAATATTCTTACGATGTCTGTTGTAAGTTCAACACAAACATAAATGCATCGTTGTCATTCGCTCAGATCTTTTGAATCGTTAGTTGTGCATCAGTTCAGTTATCAGTTGTTGAATGACGCTGTGTTCCTCTCAGTTTCAGGCAGAATTGGGCCGTTGATCGTGTGGGGAAATGGCAGGAGCTGGAGTACTCGAGTCCTGCATACCCAGCGTTCGCCTGTGGCTCTGGATATGTGGTGTCTAGAGATCTGGTGGACTGGTTGGCCAAAAACGCCGAACATCTGAAAGCTTACCAGGTGCTGTCTTTACTCTCATGTCTTATACGCAAACACACGATACAGAACAAAAGATGAACATTGTTTTGTTTATTTCAGAGAGTGAAGGTTTGGAGACGTTTCTTATCACCGTTAATTTACGACTTCACTATGTTTGTTTTGATTTTAAAAAGTCAACAAGTGTCCAGCATACATGGGAACTGCTTCAAACTGTTTCAAGTATCCCAGCATGCACCTCATGTTTTTTACACATTCGACTGCTCCAGACACAACGACATGTCCACAGTCAACATTTCAGTCGCTGTCATCACTTATTTCCAAAATGCCACAACATTGTGTATGTGATTCGTACATGCATATAACTGCGCTATGGTTTGGACAGCCCAATGTCAAAACTCAATGTGTGTGTTCACAGGGGGAGGATGTGAGTATGGGCATTTGGATGTCCGCCATCGGGCCCCGCAAATATCAGGTGAATAAAACTGGTTCATATACAGCGTCTAATAAAAGTGTTTTTTACAAGCCTCACAATTGTGTGATTGAATGAGAACTGTTTTAATTTGATATACATTTCTATGTAATACAGTGACATTCAGACATTGTTAGTCTCTGTAAATGATCAGTTTATGGGTCAGGACACACATTGCGTGAGATGACCGTGTTGTCTGTCTGTCTGTCCGCAGGACTCGGGATGGTTGTGTGAGAAGGAATGTTATGTTGATATGTTATCATCTCCACAACGCTCCGCTGAAGAACTGCACTCGCTCTGGGACAGGAAGAGGAAGTGCGGGGACCCCTGCGGCTGTGCCTGGGATAAGCGCTGACGGGACACGTCTCGCCCGTCTCACTGCTGCATGTTTCACCAGAAGCACTTTTGTGTCGAGTCAGATGTCTGGTCTGGACCACTGATCTGTTCGTTTGCTCTTTTTGTGAAATCCAGTGCGTTTGAGAAGCTTGTGCTTTCAGGCGGGATCGTTTCATCACAAGTGAACACTAGTCAACACAAGACACTAATAAAGTTCATAAACCTTGTCTTCCCATTCTTTCTAGATCCATCACACAAAACAGGGGTTTGCAATATATATATATATATATATATATATATATATATATCAAGAAACTTTCTAGAAATAATTCATGCCTCTCTTTTTCTCAGTAAACCTGTTATTGTGATATTCCTTGACCCATCGATGAACTGAAAACCCATGTTTAAGAAATGTGGGTGCATCAGATCTATCTATCGACTGTTAGATAAGAGTCCACAAGAGTCTCCGGCAGACTAAAACCTCTCTTCTCTCTCTCTCTGCTGGTTATTTTTGGTGCTTTAAATGAACTATTTTCATCGACACAATCCTGCACTCCAGCATCTGCAGTCAAAACGAAACAATCCATCATTCATTCTCAATTTACGGTTTTAAATGTTGCTTATGTCTGTATTTTACTTCAACCCATCAAAATAAGTTAAGCATTTTAAACTCAAACACAACATTCTAAATAAGCTGAAACGAGCCAATTTGTTTGTATTTTAAAACTTAAAGCGGCAAAAAGATAATGTACAGCGTAGAGATTCATCATCTGCACGTGAAGCGATCTCAAATCAATCAGAGTAAATACGGCCGTAATCAAAGATGAAATACCGCGAGAACCGACGAGATTTGAAGTTAACGGCCGTTGCCTCGTCTCAATTTACCGCTTCAGTTTCGCTCAAAATAGTAGGCTAATCGTTTTAGCTGTCACAAACGTTCGTTTCGTAGACATTTGTTAACCCACTGGAGTCATTTGGATTATTTTAACGATGGATATATGTGACCCTGGACAACAAAACCAGTCTTATGGGTCAATTTTTCAAAATCGATATTTTTACATAATCTGAAAGCGGAATAAATAAACTTGCTATAGATATATGAGTTGTTAAAATAGGACAATATCTGTCTGAGATACAACCGTTTAAATCTCTGGAATATGAGAGCGCAAAATATCTAAATATTGAGAAAATTGCCTTTGAAGTTGTTAATCAGAGGCACTGTGGCAGGCCATCCACTCACAAAAATAAAGTTTTTATATATTTAAGGTAGGAAATTTACAAAATATCTTCATGGAACATGATCTTAATATCCTAATGATTTTTGGCATAAAAGGAAAATCTATAATTTTGACCCACACAATGTATTTTTGTCTTTTACTAAAATTTTTCCCGTGCTACTTAAGACTGGTTTTGTGATCCAGGGTCACATATGTGCTTTTTGAAGCTTCGACACTCAAAATAAGAATGGAAGTCATAACCGCTACAGCTGGGATGACATGAGGGTGAGTAAATGATGAATTTGAGTGAACTGTTCTTTGTGAGACACGATGTCATGTCATCAAGTTTTTAAAAATCCAAAAAGCACTTATAAAAAAAACCTTTGAGCGTATAACGATAGCTTTATACAAAGAAACTACTAAAAGAAGAACACAGGGGCATACCTTCACTACGCGTAGTATTTAAAGTTTTAACTTACCATCTTATCAGACCTGAATGTACTGCAACATCAGTACTAAAGCAAAACAAATAACCTGAATCTCTAATAAACGCAAGAAACACAATTATACACCTGACCCACAAACCTAACAGCCCACAGAAACGGATCAACAAAAACCTCTCAAAACATGTTACATGTGCTTTTATATAACGCGAATAGGAACGTAACAATAGAGAATGTGAAGCTGACGTCACGCCCTATGTTTCATGTTGCAGTGCGCCGCCATCTTGGGAGGATAATACTCCACTGCTATTATTGTTTTGATATGTACCGTTACTTGTTTTGTTTGATATATGGATAAATCGAAAGTGAAAGAACCATGGGCTTTTCCTGAACGACTCTGCGTAAGGCTATTGCAGTTTTTAACACAGCAAGACCGACTTACCATAGTTATATTTACTAATCAAACAAGAATAACACAACACTGCGTTGAACGCACTAGCTGCCACCCTCCCAAGATGGCGCAACTTTCAGCGCGGCGTGACGTCGATTAACAAACTCTATAGCAGAATCTCACTGTACGACCATACCTCGGTGTGTCGTTCACGGCACGGTATTTATTGCAATATTTCCAATGGCAAATGACGGAAACGTGCCATAAGCATCCTCTTTTCTTGATCCTCTAATCATAACTGTTGCTTAGAGATATGAGTTATAGTATGAGATGGGTCAAATGACCTAAAAATACATTTTATAAAATAAAATAATTGCACCAGATGGACCTTGCTAAGGGTAACATCTATAATTTTTTTCTAACATTCTCTAGGTTAGGCCCAGAAGACCTATCGGTTCATACAGTCATGTGACCACGATAATATTGAGACATTTTTTCTATTGCGATAACACGATATCTATAATGTTGTTACATCCCTAAAAGCGATCCAATAACGTTTAATAGACAAATTTCCTATGAAATAAAGTGCATAATCTCAAATTTGAAGTCTTTTATACATTTTTATTTTGATTAATCTCTTTGGTTTTAAATGGTCAGGTGAACCCATAAAACGAAAACATTTATGAATCCTCTACAAACATATGATAGAATGGAATCTCACTCACAATTTAAGTATGAGAAAATAAAATCAAAAGTTTGATAGCAAATTGTATACACATGTAGAGGCGAGTGTTTATTGACAGAAACATTCACAAAACAAAACATTCAAATTCAGCTACAGGAAGTAAATAAACATTATATTGCTGTGCTAAACTTGTTTTTAACTTTCATGCCAATTCACTATGTTCAGAATATCAAGTGAAAGATAAATACAGTCATACATACTGAGAGTATACAGTCAAAAACATCAGCTGCAAATAATCAAATCTGGTGAAACGTAAAAAGACATTTCAGGAGTGTTCAAGTTTCTTCACACACCACTCGCTCTTATTAATGTGAATCCACGAATATGAATGTAAGGCCTCTTTACATTACCATGAAAAATCTTCATTTTCAGCAACCTCCTGGCCACAGTACGGTTTATAAACTATTACACGCTACTCGAAAAAGGCCGACCACTCTTGTTGAATATTTTGAGACACAAATCTAATGAAAACATAACCAGGCAACATTTCACACCAAATTCCAAGGACAAATGCACGCATGTTCTTTTACATCAAGAAAATGTAGCCTGTTGAAAGGAATCATTTTTTTCAGAAATGTTTTTGATAAATTACTTTTGGTTTGGGGATGCATTGTATGAAAGGCATTTTGGGCCAATTTTAAATGAATGGACAAAAACTAAAATACGCATGAACCTAAATGTAACTAACTTACATGTATACTGTATGTTTGTAGACCAAGTTGAATCCTTTATTCAAGCTTCTGTTCGTTTGACAGACGATAGTGTCTTTTAACCATAAAACAAATATTTTGCACTAACTGGCAGCAAGTTCCTGTTTCACTCCATTCCTCAGGTTTTATACCATTTTAATAACATGAAGCCTCATGTTATGTTGATAACATTAAGAGACTTTATTAGAGAAAAAGAGAGAATTGATTTCAGGCCAAAGCGTGTCGGTCATGTTCTCATCTGGTGCATTGCTGAATTGGGCAAATTAACAAAACACAAACACTAACTCGTACAAAAAAGTCGTACAAATGTGTTAAGACATCCTGGACACAATTCCAGGGGTCACTGTTCTGTCTAGGCTTCTGAAGGTCCAGCTCTAGCCTCTGAACTTCTCTCTTCGGGTTCTTTGTACATGTGACTCAGATGCTCCACCACCGCCTCAAGTTCAGGATTTCCTCCCAGCTCCACGATCAGCCGGTACGCTTCCGCTTCCAGATCCACGAGGGTCTGCCGGGTGTACGCGAAAGATCCCACCTTCTCCAGGTAGTCGACGCAGTAGCGCTTGATATCCACGTTCTCGGTGCGCTGGCGCAAAATGTTCTGCACCTGCGTGCTCTCGGGACGCGACCAGATGGCGTGTATGGTGGGGAAGGAGAACTTGCCCTCCGTCAGGTCTTCGCAGAAACTCTTGTTGGCGCTGTACTCTGGTGAGTTCAGGTTGGCGTAGTCGTCTCGTATCTGGAAGAAAAGGCCCAGGGTGTCCAGCAGAGGTTTCAGATCCTGCTTCCAATCAGAGAAGAGCTGCATGAGTCCCACGGCGAGGCCGAACAAACCGCCGGTTTTCTGCAGCACCATGACGCGGTACTCGGCTTCGCTCGGGCAGGTGTAGGTGTCACGCCAGTGGATGTCCAGCCCCTGGCCGCGGTGCAGCTCCAGCAGCTGACGGGTGAAGACGCGCACGGCTTCTGGGTGGTCAAGCGTCAGCACCTTCTCCAGACCCAGGAAGTAGACGTAGTTGGCGGAGTTGATGACGGATGGGACGCCGTAGATGCTGTGAGCGACGGGGAAACCGCGGCGCAGCTTTGAGCTGTCTTCGATGTCATCGATCAACAGACTGGCATTGTGAAGCATTTCGGTCACCTCAATGATGACCTGCGAATGAAAACAAAATCAAGTCATCATGAATCCCTCAATGTCAAATGACAATGAAATGAAACGGCTTCTGTAGTTTTTGGTGAAAACGGATTTCAACAGTGTAAAGGAAATACACAGAAGGCTGTAATGCAGATGATGGACTGTAGAGGGCAGCAACTTAACATATTGAACTATAAAGTGTGTGCATGTGTTGACTTCAGGGTGTGTCTCACACACATAATCTCTTTTTGTGCTCTTTTACCCAAAATCATGTTGTTCAAAGATGCTGGGATTACTGCCGTCTGTTAATAAAAATACTCCAAAAACCAAAACTACTGACAGTGCATTCTAAGTATCCGTTTGATTAGTTTGTGATCTACAGGAACACGGAATAACTAACTTAAAAACACAACAAAACTGCAGTACCAAAACCACCAGCAGGGGGCATCAGTATTGGCATCCACTTCAAAAATGGTGACTGTAGGAAAACAAAACCTTCCAGCAGAGACGGAGCCGTGCAGTGCTGTGGGCGAGATTTCACAGATTGAGAAAGCAGCGAGTTAATATATGAGCTAGTCTAAAGCCTCTCACGGTGAAGCCGAAAGCATGTTAACTGTCAAGTAGAAGCTAATGGAAGAAAGCCAGCTGTAACCTGCTGGGCAAACAGCCAGATCATATCTTTATCCCACAAACATTTCTTATGGTGAGGTGTCGCCCAAACAAATACACTGGAAATCTCGCTGCTTCTGTGATGAGCCAAAAGATACTTAAAAAAATCAGTAAAAAGTTTATGTAATATATATATTATTGAATTTGTCTGCCTTCATGAAACCTAAACATGACATCATCCTGCAATGACATCATTCAATCTGCCTGCAGTGCAAAAATCCTGTTAATAAAATTCCGTTTTTTTCAGTAAACATCTAAACATTTGTCACGCTGAGGCATGTCGTTTTTGCACCGCGAGCAGCATCAAACATAAATATAGCAATCGTTTTCCAAACCCGACCTACCGCTAAAACATGTTTGTGTAAAGAAGCAATGTTTATTTCACTGGACAAAGAAACGGATAACGGTGTCAAATGTCTTCACGCTTCATCTGAATAAATAAGCATTGTGAATAATCTACAAGAGTAAGCCACAGATATTTACATTAACGTGTGCTGTGCTGCAGGGAGTTGTTGGCGGTTGCCAGGGCACTACTGCTACAGTATATTTGGTTGCTAAGGTATTCAAATTGTTTGTACACATTGCTATGGTGTCCTGGGTCGTTATTATGTGTTTGACAGGGTCTATAGACCATTTTGAAAAACAACACTGGTCCAGAAACACATCATCTTTCCATTTTGTTTGCATTAAAACACAACTGAACACGTGTGAATAATTTCACATATATGTACAGTACAGGAAATGCTTCTGGGCCAGCGGTGTTCACTTCTTTCAAAATGGTTTATAGTCCAAGTCCTAAAGAAAGCTAGCAACCAGTAGGGCTGTGACGGTGGCCGTGACGACCACACCACCGCGATGGTAAAGTGCCATGGCCACCGGCGGTATAGTGCACGTCACACACTGTGACAAATATAAGTGTAATAAGGACAGTTGCAATAAGCATTGATATTTATAGCCTTTAGTTGTGGATGGTTTTATTTAAAAGATTTAACATGAACACAGAAATTATTAGCATACGTTATCGTTGGCGCGGCCTGCAAGGCAAAACCCAGTTTATTTGACACGTTCTGCAATGGATCTTGTTGTGAAATGAACGGTTACATAAAATCAAAACTGGCTATGGCCTGCTTGTTGGTGTCAGCGCGCGCAAGTTTCCGCGGCTACGGAGAAACATCTAATCTAACGTTATTCATTTGCGCTTTGAGCACATCTTCTGAATGCACATTTAGTGCGGCTGTACCACAGATCTATATAAATGACTGGATTGCTCATGACGTCATTACACTGAAGCTGCCGCGCCGCCATGTTGGTGTGCCCAAACGCTCTATTACATTAATGGGGATTTATCACATATTAATGATAAAACAGTTACTTACCAGTCTAAAGTCAAACAATACATTCTTACACACAAATGGCTTAAGCATGTAATGGTTAATTAAAGTCGGGAATTTTCCCGTCTTATTAGATATAGAGTGAGTTGCGTTCATTTTCATTACAGTAGCGTACATATCAGATCAGCAGACTAACGAGACACCTGGATATATGACAAATGTGCTTATTTAGAAATCTAAAAACAGATCAATACAGGCTGTATATGTTCTTTAAGTCATGAAGCTTTATTTCTAAACATTAACACAGTGTGCAATAAACACTCTCCTTCTATACGTGGATTTCTATACGTCGCAATTCTGCCAGAAATAAACATAAACTTTGAACAACATCGATTAATTTAAACACGCATGTAAACTACAATCTTGTCGCGTGCCTAATAAGCTGTAAACGGGTTATTTTAGATGGTCATTTTGACTAAGTCAATGTCGTCTCTGTCAGTTGGGCATACCAAGATGGCGGCGCGATCGCTTCCAGTGGCTTCACCTCCTGCCGTTGGTTTAGCATTCTAGTTTTTGATTTTCTGCAGCTCATGTCACAGGCTGCTATGTTTTACGTAAATGTTACTTGCCAATGTTCAATTGTCAATTCATGAGACTTTCTCTTCTCTTAATTTGAATACTTGATATACATTGTTGTTAAATATAGTTTAATAAATAATGCTACTGAGAAAGCTTCAAATAGCTCCTGTAATCGGCGATCGGTATCGGACGATACAGCTTTCAGTGATCAGCCCCAAAAAGCCTGATCGGAGCACCCCTACTTTTGAGGTGAGAGTTTTGTTAAACCACATTATGAAATAGTAACCTCTGACTGAAATGCAGTGTAGTCCCTGAAGTAAACATAGTAAATGATCATCTGAGCGGTCACCTCACACCCAGCATTCCCAAAACAACAGGATTTGTGCCCTTTTAAACAGACCTTAGATGACCTCACTATCTCGAGCATTATTTGGTTTCTGTCAGAAACACATTTCTAAATTAGATGTGAAGCAGTTGAATGCCACACGAGTGATGATCGATGATTGTGAGCTGATCTAGAGACGTGTGTGCAGTCTGTCAGCATGCAGTGTGTTAATGACTCAACGCATGCGCAGACACATGAGGGTTCAAGAAGAGTTTACAGGAAGATAAACCCCACGGCCATGAGAGTGAGAGAGAGCATGAGAGAGAGAGAGAGAGAGAGAGAGAGAGAGAGAGAGAGAGAGAGAGACAGAGACAGAGAGAGTGAGAGAGAGAGAGACAGAGACAGAGACAGAGACAGAGACAGAGACAGAGAGAGAGAGAGAGAGAGAGAGAGAGAGAGAGAGAGAGAGAGAAAGAGAGAAAGAGAGAAAGAGAGAAAGAGAGAGAGAGAGAAGAGCGAGGGAGCTACAGATAGAGACAGAAAGAGAGCAAAAGAAGAGAGTTTGAATGAGAAATGTCAGTCAATGCTTGACTATAAAACAGCCCTTTAATAACATCATAAGTGACAAACGGTTCACTGGTAATGAATGTGTCACTGTGTCATTTCAGTTTTGCAGTTGTTTTTGAGAGATTTTAGAAGTGAAAGCAAAACCACAGCTCACATCCGTTAGAAAAACTCTTTGAATAGAAATACATCTCCATCGAATAATATCTAAAAATAATTTTGTTATTCTTGTTTACGTATATATCCTTAATGTGAGATGTGGGATTAAAATAGCGCGATGCTTTTTGGGCTACAACCCCTTACACTATGAAAGAGAAACATAGCCTACATTACATGTTTTTAGCTGCTTCTTATCACATCACAATGAGTACATACGCATCATAAATATACATTATCACTACCTTGTCACACTATATTTGAACAGTGAAAATAATGTCATGAATGTATGCAAAATCCTGCATTTGTGTGTTTTAAAGGTGCAATGTGTGATGGATCTATTGACAGAAATGCAACATAATATATATGGTTTCATCTTAACAACATAAGGAAACGTTACTGCGCATGCGCACTTTTGTGACCCAACTTAACTTCCGGTACACATTCACAAACAATAGAGCGCCTGTAGATTATATCTGATAACAATCAAAAGAAACCGAGAAGCATTACTTGGCTAAACTTGTCACTCCAATATTTTGACTTTAGACTGCGATACCAGGCTCAGCCACTAGATGTCAGTGTACCATACGCTTTGTTAAAAAGCGACCAAACAACAGGACCCATTCAACAAATTGTTTATTTAATAAAATGAACATACAGCAAAATTCAACAAATCGTTTATTTAATACAATTAATATACAATAAAATAATATTATAAATAAATATGAACTAGGGGTGTCACCGACCAGCATATACATAGTCGAATCAGAATTGTCACGTCTTGCCTATAGTCGACTGATAGTCGAATCATACGTGTGTGTTTGTGCGTGCGCGACACCAGGTGGTTAAGGATACACACAAAGTGCAGCGCAACATTGATGCACCAAAAAACAATCAAACATTAATTTACAGAATTATTTAGAACAGAATATCGATTATAATGAATAAAAATAAAAAAACGAAATATGCCAGATTGAAGTCATTGAATGTGCAAAAAAAATGCGTTTAGGCAAAATATCTGAAATGCAGGGGAACACTCAAAACACAAGCCACAAATAGTAAAATGAGTGGACATTTCCCTTAAACATTCACGTTACAATGCTGTGCCACTGTGCTACTAGACCAGATCTCGCCTCAAAACTATTTTTAAAACTACTCGATAATAATGAATAATTTTTTACAAACGGGAATACAGCACGTTCATTACCAATGAACTACCAATAAGGTGACTTTATTTACCGCATGTGAAGGAGTAATACAATAAAGCATCTCACCATTTAAACAGTCAAAAAGTCCCTTTTTCTCCGTCCTCCTGACGCGCACGCTTGCTTTCTGTGCAGAAAATGACAAGTTCCGAAAGTCTGCACCATGCTTGATATATGCGCTGATTCTTGTTATATTACTTTGCACTGCATTATACAAAAAATAAAAAATGAAACAAAGTTCAGTCTAAGTAACGAACTACGTGCATTTACAGATAAGAGTTACTGAATGTTTGGACATTTAAATATGAATTACATTATATTTGTACATTATATCACATTCATTTGCGAGTCATCTGGGGGTGCGTGCTGCTTCTCTTTACCGGTCTCACTGCACAGAAGATGCGGAGAGACGCGATCCTGCGCTGGGTCATAGCCAGACCTCGCGCTCATATGCGCCGGGGGTTTCGGTACCCAACCCTTGAAATCTCCCATTTCTTTACATCATAAATAATATGTTTGGCGGCGCAGTGCATGCCCGTCTGCTACGCCACTGCCCATATAACCAAAATGGCATGATCCCCATTGCATAACACCTCTCTGAAGATTCGACTGTGAGATTGGTGGTCAAATCAGGCTCCTCCTATCCAAGCATCGAATCTTCACTAATATTACCAAATTAAATTAAATAAGCAAACTGCACACTTTTGCATATGAATGCACATTTATCGCTCTCTCATTGTTCAAAACAATCCTGTAGTGTCAAACTACAGGCAGCAGATGATTTCTGCCAATTCAAGGCTAATCTGGTGAATTATTATTTCAATTTCTTTCACCAAATGACTCCTGTGCTCTCTCAAAAGACACACACACTGTTATTATGACAGATGAAATAAAACTGTCTGGACCCGAGAGAGCCCATGATGATGATGATGATGATGATGATGACAGATGTTGAGGACATCCCAGTCACTTACTATTGAGATGAAAAGAGGATTGATAACAGACCTGAAATTTACAAACACTGCTAGAAACACAATCGTTGATTTTATTGATTTGTTTGTATCAGTGTGGATTAATACTCTATTATTTTCAGTATCATTTGTACAGGAATGTCACACATTATACAGAATGATTCTAATAATGCGTAACAGATGGCGCTCTACACCTCCGGCTAGATAACAAACATCCAGAAGGGAAGTAGTTTTCTATTCACAAGATCAAACAGACGTGCAAACAGTTATCCCAAAACGGACATGATCCACAGACTTTCCCCGTCTGAAGAGCTTTAATGAAATGTTCAGGATGAAAGGAAAGCGGTTGAACAGCGTGTTGAATGTGATCCAACAGGCTCAGCGGTGAACACGGCACTTTGACAGAGATCAGCTGATTTACAAGGACAAGATTAACACGCTTAATCACTCCCAAAACCATATCTCTACTACAGCTTTACCACAACTGACAACATGTTTATTAACAAAGCTTTAATTGGTCTTGCTACAGTCACAACTGTAGTTTTACAATGCTGGTGTCGGACGGAGAACAGCCCAGTACATTGGATATGGTTTTCCGGCGTTTACTACTCTGATTGTTTAACATCAGCATGTAAAGCACGTGATGTCTATACTGACCATATACTGTAGTTAACACAAAAATGAGTGTCATTCCAAATCTGTCTTCTATTTTGCAGATAACCAAACATCACTGAACTCCATTGTATGAACACAAAACCACATTTCTCAAAATATCTTCTTTTGTGTTTGAGGGGGGGAAGAGTCATACAGGTTTGGAACATCGTGAGAGTGAGAAAAAAATATATTTTTTAATTATTGTGTGAACTATAACTGTAAGAGCTTTTAAATCCTCCATGTGCCTTAATTTCTCTCGGTCCTGTAACATTACTCCACATTAACTCCATCTGAAGAGCAGAATTCTAAAAAAGGCCAGTGATTTGATGCTTAAGAGTCTAAAGCTATTTGCATTGATTTTTGTCAGCCATGCCAGTGTAGAACAAAGAGACAGAGATAGCAGGAGAAAATAGTTTCCCCCCTGTAAAACCCATTTAAAGAACTGGTGCCGCCCCACCACCCATACTGTACATTGAAGATAGATAAGATAATGTGTGAAATATCAATATCAGGGGTCTTCAACGTTTTTCAGGGCAAGGACCCCTTAGATGAGAGATGGGACCCCCTTATACTAAATGTGTAAACAGAGCTATTTAAATAGAAACAACCCTTATTGTCACAGCAATATTATGTTAAGACATTACATTAGCACTGTTATGCATGTTATTGTTGCACATACATACTTTTCTGTGTATTATTTTTATTGTTAATATAGATTGTTTCTTAATTTTAGGGGATTTGCAGCATCATACGTTTTCATTTTACTGTGAGATGTACAGTTAAACATTTACTTATCCTGAACCTTTAATATTTCTGTACCCATGCTTTACATTTTTAACAAAAGTTGCCTGTGAGTAAACAGTAATTAGCGGACCCCTTGCAGTTCCAAGGGCCGCCGACCCCCGGTTGAAGACCCATGGTTTAAATATATAAACTATATATATAGAAGCAGATAATAATACCTTGGGGGGGGGTCACTATATCATTAAAAGAATTTCATCCGATAGTACAGATCTCCTAAATTCCCACTGCACACTTTGACAAAAAATAGTTTGGCATGTTTAGGAACAACACATCTTAACATAGTCAACCACAGAGACAACATCACCCTTCTAGATTTAAAGGCAACATTTACTTCTGGCTCACGCCACATCTCAAACGTATGAAACTGTATGAAAACACTGGTGTGTGTTGGCATTTTTGGGGCAGTGTGAATAAGCCTATAAAACGGTACAGTTGCGACAACAGCAAATTCAGTGAAAACAATCCTTTAAAATTTGTTACAAGTGTTATGTCAAACTAATAAAATTGCCACAAACAAACTAAAAGTATCATTCATGTTGTCCAGAGTGTTATATTCCAAGTGCACACTACAGGGAGCCGCAGAAATTACGTGCTTTTGTAGGCCAAGTTAGCGCTGCAGTGGTTCCCTCGGCCGAAAGCCTATGCATTTTTCCCATACACTTTTGAAAGATTGCAAGAAATAAGCTCTGTGATTACCAAAGGTTTATGACGTTAACACGTTTTGTCTATCAAGATAATCTTTACAAATGAACACCACATTTGTAACTTTTGAAGCTGAAATACAACCGCCAGAAGTAAAAAGCTAACACGAGGCTATAAACAGACTATACTACGGTCGCTCGATATCAACGTCACCACCACCAAGCCTCCGACAACTTTTTCAAAAACGTATTTCCTGGTGAGTAATTACTCCATGAATAAATCCGCATTCCATGGTTTCAGAGATTTGTGCCCATGCATTATTTGTAAGATTTATATGCGCGATGACGTCTAACATCCCCGCCAAAGGAAATAGTCTCTTTTAACAACTTGTTAGCAACTTTCGTGTTTAAGACACAAGTAGGCTTTAAAAAATCACGAGTGGGTTATAACTGATGTGCTTTACGTCGTGCTTTACGTCATAGAATAAAACGTGAAAATATTTAGAGGTTTTGTTAACCACAGGCGATTTACCAAAAACCCATTAAAAAAACCCATAGACTTTGGGGCAATGGAACCGGAAGTCCTAAAATGCTAACTCGCTTCCAGGGTTTGCATACGAAAATACGGCATCTCTGCGGCTCCATATATCACGGTAGTATAGTTTTTAATTTATACTAAACTAAATAAAGAAAATGCTTTTATAGCATTTGTTATGCTAGTTAAAGAAAACTATTACTACAACCAGAATGATAGTATTGAGAATCGAATAACCTTAAAACTACGAAGAAACTCAATTTATGCCTTTTTTTGCACAATAGAAGCATTTTTTATACAGCAACAATGCAATTGCTTGCTCATCATTTAAACAATCGCTTACCTGAAGTTTATCCTCTGGGACATTGAGCCAGTGGTTGAACGCTTGAGAAAGTTTTGACCGGACTTGTTTTCCTAATAATCAAAGCAGAGAGGAGGAGGAGAAATGAGAAGAAAAAACATTAGCTGCAGCAGCCATGTGGAAATAAAAGATGAGAGACGATGTTCTGTAATCACAAGGGAACAAAAATAAATGTTGTATGTCCTTTGGAATAAAATGAGAATATTAACTCTATAATATTACAATATATAAAATTACTTCAATAAACATCAATGTTTATATTAAAATTAGTTGATTGTTTACCTATCTATCGTTCCAAATGCATTTTCATTTACCTACTTATTCCCACCAAAACTGTAAAATGGATGGTAAAACATAACATTCAGAAATAAACACTGACAACAATTGATCTCAGAGTAAGTTGTGAAAATCCTGTATACTGTCACAAATCAAGTGGGACAAAAGCTTGTTGACTGGGCGGCTCTGAATGAAAATTACTAGTTTGTGTTAGCATTCATTAACATTTCCCCTTGAGAGCGACCTGTAATAGCAGCTTCATTGATCCTGCCAACAGACGGCCTTGTTTTCTCTGTGTGTCCGGCTGAATTCTATTTAAGATAGATTTACTCTCTATAGCTGAGATGGGTTGGGTGGATCTTATACAACTGGTGAAGAGATTCATCACAAAAAAAGACATTACTACACTAACTGTTGAGTCGGGCCTTCATTGCCAGTTTGCATGTCATGATGTTTAAAAATCCATTTTGAGGTCAAATGTGGCATGAACATGTTTTCACGAGATTCACTTCACTGATCTAATGACCTTACTCGTGTAAATGGCTGTGTTCTCTTTATGGCAGAACTCTGTTTGCTTGAGACGGTTGCTTTATTTCATTTCCTCAGTCAGTTCCTCTCTGACCTCACGAGAAGCATCTCTGCATCATCCAAACTCACATACGGTCACTATAGAGATCATTAAAATTGCAAAAGGATGACAGGAAAACAGCAGATTGTGATGGTGCAGCAGTATTCATGCTCCCGCTCACCCATCATCACTTCTGCTGGTCAGCAGCAGTTTCGTATGGAAGCAGATGAATATTAGAGGTGAAAATAATCTCTCAGAGTGACAGAATCAGGAACGTTTACTCTAGAGTAAAATAAAGTTTCTTGAAGGTAAAAATGTCTAAAGCGGCGTTCCCACCAAACGCGAATGAAGCGTTAAGCGCGAGTGATTTACATGTTAAGTCAATGCAAAGACACGATAGGACATCCTGCGGCGCGATTCTCGCGAATGACGCGGCGCGAATTGAGCGTTTCGGGCGTTTGACGCGAGTTTAAAAATCTGAACTTTGGTGAAAATTTGCGCTGCGTTAACCAAGCAGGAGCTTGCTCTAGTAGTGACGTGATTATGACGTAAAGCGGAGGCAGAAATCCGAAACAACAATGGAGGACAAAATCATCGTTGCTGTATGTGGATACCCGGAGCTGCACGATACATCTTACTTTTATCGAAACAGGAATAAAAAGGATCTTGCTTGGAAGAAATTGAGTGAGAAGGTCGGACAATCTGATAAGTTATAAAAAACGATCTTCACTCAATTTGAGCTATACATATACGAGACTGGAGCCGCCTGGCAGAAGGCCCTCCCATGACGCAAATTCGCGTCTGTTCTGGAGTGAATTTCACACGCGAATGAAGCGAATTTCACACGCAAATGAAGCGAGTAAACTCAAAATGTTCAAGCGCCCAACTACGCGCGATTCATTCGCGTAAGTCGCGTTTGGTGGGAACGCTCATGTAAAAGCTCCCTTATGAAAACAAACAATGGATTTATTATAGGAAAAGTGGAGTAACCATAGTTTTTACATGGACTAATTACCATTTGTATAGACCACTTTGAATGGCGTAAACAACGCTGGTTCTTTTTCATTTTTAACAATGTACAAACATTTCAACAAAATACAACCAACAGAATATTTATTACCAATTTAAAATCTTAAATAAAATATCGTTATAATTTAATTATATATGATATACATTTAAAACATGATCGTAATAAATAAATAAAAACTGAAACCAGACGTGCTTTTGGACCTCTTGCAAAGTGGTCTATAGCCACAGTTTTACTACAAATACCATGGTTAAAATATGGTTACTGTAGGAAAACTGTAGTTAATTTGTGGTTACCATCGTTTAAATAGAGGAACCACCATGTTTGTTTTATTTGTTTGTAGTAAAATCTATGAAAAGCATCTACATGTATGATAATCGAGAAAATAAAAGACTCGTGATTTGACCATGATATATTGACAAGTAACATTTTGTGTTAAATATGTTCAATATAACACATTTCTATTTTCAACAGTATGTTTAGAAAAATGGGTTACACTTTTAAGTTTCTTAAACTTGGTTTGTAGCTGCACTAATGACAAACCAAAACCCACAAAAGGAAATGATTATGCATTTTTAGTGTCAGTATTGCCTTGCACAATAAGCCTTGCTTTACCCTGACACAGCCTGTAATTTGCAGGAATGCTAGAAGCTATAGTTTTAACTCCACTACAATAACATAAAAGTGGGGTTTTACAGCTGTTAGTGGTTAGACAGGAAAACCAGCCCACTCGCTGCATTTGTCAACAAAGGCAAATTTCATAAATCGTGCCGTAGCGCTTTAAATTATTACCATCAATGTACCTTAAACAACAGACAATTACAGATAAACGCAGGGCACAGGAAGGTTTAATTCATCCAGTTATAAATACAAATATATTTCACACGTAACGTGTCATATTAGTCATTTAGGCCTGGAAGCAGTCATGCTGTTTATGACATTATATAATAAATGATTGTAGAACAATTATAGACTTCATTCATGATATCACACATTCACACTGCAATCCCCGTCATTCCCGTGAGACATTTCAGACAAAACCAACCCATGGATCAGACATCAGTTTTTACTCACTCTCATGTCAACTTTCCTCTCACAGCAGTTTACATGCAGCCAAGAATAAACAGATTGTGTTATTTTATAGTGTTGCTCTTACCCGGCAGTTGTAACAAGTACTTGTACGGCTCCAGAAGAATCCTTTCAGAAGTTGCTCCGTCATCACCATCCATTCCTCTGTTTCCACTAGCAAACCTGCTGAGCGAGAGAGAGAGAGAGAGAGAGTGTGAATACACAGACGCACCACTCACAAAGGAAAGCTCATGAGATTGCTCAATTCTTCTCTTGAGTAAATGCTCAATCCGCTCATGACGCTGTGGGTTTTAACAGGCAATTATTCTTGGCAGGGATGTCATTAATTTGATTTGCTTTATTTCCTGGTAAACTAATAATATTATCATGCATGCGGCGTCAAGACGCTTTGGGGGTTTTCTCACAGTAAGCAAGGCTTAATTTGTTCTAGAACAAGCCGGATTCAGAATCTATTATAGTGTTCAGTTTACAATGAAATTTAAGCCATGATCTTTACACGTTTCACAAAAAACTAACGATATATACTTAACCAAAATAACATTAAGCATTTTTTATAACATGTAGCCTGTACCTACAGTGAGGGAAATAATTATTTGATCCCCTGCTGATTTTGTAAGTTTGCCTGCTTACAAAGAAATGAAGGGTCTATAATTTTTATGGTAGGTTTATTTTAACCGATAGAGACAGAATATTGAAAAAAAATCTGGGGAAAAAATGTTATATAAAGGTTATAAATTGATTTGCATTTCAGTCAGTGAAATAAGTATTTGATCCCCTACCAACCAGCAAGAATTCTGGCTCCACAGATTGGTTAAGTGCCTATATGGACCACAAATTAGTCCTGTCACTTTAAGAAAGTACTCCTGAGTCAGCTTGTTATGTATATAAAAGCAGGGGATCAAATAATTATTTCCCTCATCACACATGGAGACAAGCATTGGTAATGAGCAAACATCTCTCATTCGCCATCTTTAAATCTAGACCCACATAACCATTTTAACCTGTTGAGTAGAAGTTAAAAATCTGATACTTGAGTACTGAAATTGTGGATGTATGGAAGTAATGTATAAGTTAATAAATATTGATGTAATGAAAATTATTGGTGTCTTAGATTTTGGATAGGATAAAATATTAATGTTCCTTAATGCAGTCATGTTTTATTAAATCCATATATTTTTGTTTAAAACAAATAATTTCTATTAACTTGTATTTTTTAATGATAAATAATTGTTTATTTAGATCTATATATATTTGACTGGATAAAGCAAATACTTTCTAATACATATTTCTTAAATGAGAAACAATTGTTTGATTAAATCTATATATATTTGATTTGAGAAAACTAGGGCTGTGTATTGGCAAGTGCCTCCCGATACGATACATATCACGATAGATGGGTCACGATACAATATATTATGTATTTCGATAAGATACACATTTGAGATATATTGCAATACTTAAATAGAGAATGTCAAAAGTAGAGGTAGAAATACAACATGCTGTGCACCAGCGGGGGTTTTCTGTGAGGATAAGTGTAAAAACACCCCTTACCTCTGTAGAGTGGCCATGATGTGCGATGCATGGACCTTTAGATCAGAGGTTTGGCTTCTCAAACTGTGGGTCGCGCCCCTCAAGTGGGTAGCACAGGGGAATAAGGCGGCTCACGCAAGTCACTTGGCTGTTGTGGTGCATTACAGTTAAAACACTGAACATGGGCAGAATAAAACCTCTGCTTCATCCGTGCTGTAAATGTCACATCCGTGAAAGCACAATACATGTCATTGTTACATTTCTTAATAAACTTTCTGTCTAATGCACTGCAGTAGCCAAGTGACTTGTGTCATGACTTGTGAAGCCTACAAACAGCATTATTTTATATAACTCATTACTCCATGACTTCTTTTGAAAACCAAAGCAAACCCCACACATCAGCTCTGAGAGCTCTTCTTATATTTTTCCCCATGCTCGCTTCCACTTACTTTTGGCCGTATGTATATGACATGATTTAAAAAAAATATATCGATAGTAGAGGTATCACTATCGAAAAAAAATATTGCAATAGTTACACGTATCGATATTTTTGCACAGCCCTAGAGAAAACAAATAATTCTACATCTTATTTCTTAAATAATATTTTTTTTTATTAAATCTTTATCTTTTTGTTTGGATCAAAAATAGAATTTAAATTAATTGACTTCAACAATAAAAATATAATTTGTGCTAAATTTTATAATATAGTTTTTATAGACATAGAAAATATTATATAGGGCAAGTTATTTCTTTTTCATTGGATCAACTTATAAAATAAAGATGTGAATCCTTACCCTAAATTGTATTAGTTGTTTTTCAGTGTATTTCAGCAAAGCAAAAAATAGGGAACAAATTTAATTTAAACTGGGTCATTTAGAGAAAATTATTTCTCATTCAATCAGTTATATATCAGCAATCCATGAAGTGAAAATTACAGATTCAAGCCAAAGATCAAAAATAATCTATTTATCGCTGTGTAGCTGTCATGGAAGCGCAGCGCTTGACTCGTAAACAATTTCATGGACACAACAGCGACATGGTCCAGCAGTCACAGCCCATCACTCATGTGGACACAATCTCTCCAGGGCCTGATCCGCCAGATACAAAGATCCATAGCACAAGAAACACCAACCGCCACACGGCACAAAGCCTGAAACATCCTACTTTTAAACTTGAAAATAAAGACATGAAGATGCACGCCGATGCAGAGAACTGAACAACAGTCCACCTTCCAGAAATATTTTCTATGGTTTTTTTCTATAAGGATTTTAAACATTCTTCAATAAAGTGTTAAGCCTGTCTCTGATAAATAACAAAAAGCTTTTGAACATCCAGAGAATACATAATATTCAAAATATTTATTTTAGTTAAATCTGTAAAATACATTACATGTGTATAGTATGTGCCCCGAGTATAACTGATCTATGTAGTATGTACAGTATCTATCTGAGGAGAACGCCTTCTGATTGGTGGAGAAAAGCAGCCTGTAACAGTCTGGATTGGAAGACTTTCCTGGAGCTTCTGTAATACGTTTATATTTGAAGAGTTTGGTTTCAAAATGAGATGACTCCGTTTTTAAAAGATTTCAAAAATCATGTTTTTTATTGTGCATTCCAATTCATATCAATCAAACTGCAGTTGGTTTGCTTTGATTTAAGCCATAATAGCTAAAAAAAAATGATTACAGTTATTTTCAGATTTGTGGTTTTTAAATGTAAATGTTCTCATCCTTTGACAAAAAAATCGACTTTACAATTCAAACGAAAAAAACAGTTTCAGTATGAATGAATTCCCATTCTCTGATTTTCCAGCAGCCTGCCTATTTCATTTGTCATTGTATACACATTGCCTCCTAAATAATACAATGAAATAAAATAAAATATCACCGTGCTCCACCCACCTTTCAGACCAGAAATGTGCACTCCAGCACTTCCTCTCTCGTCATCCAACACTTCTTCCGCTTTCTGTTTTTCTCAACCGACAGGCAGCTCGCTAGCATTAGCAAGTTAGCCAAGGTGAAAATGTAACTCCACCTCGATCCACAAATCGAAACCAAAATGGCGCTACGACATCATTATAAAGATAAATCCCGTTATATGAAAGGAGAATATATTTTTAAAAGCGCCCGAGAACGTTAATGTATCGTGTGTGTCTGACAGGAAGCTCGTCTCTTCTGCTCGCGCTTAAATACGACATGATGTCGGCAGAGCGCATGCGTGAGACTGTAATCGGAGCCCACACCGCTGTAAAATGGGGCAAGTAGTTCTTGCAGCAGTCTACCAGCCTATGGTTTACTTCACAAATATTTATTTTAAATGATCAACGTGTTACAAATTCAAAACGGGCATTTTTGAAATAAACTTTCACGTTTTGGTTTAGACGAAATAAAATTGCCATTGAATTTCCAAATATGTAAATGTTATTGTGTCATTTTCTACTGAAGTGATAATGTCAAACATGATGCTATAAATAATGATGATGTTATATGTTAGATCCTCAGTACAATCAATAAATGTTCAGCACAGATCATCCGCTTGGGGGTAGGCGGGCCTGAGGAACTTTGGGAAATTTAGTTTTTACCATCATGGTGCGCCACTGTATGAACGTATAACGTGAATATTATTTAAAAACATATAATAGGCATATATCGTAGCAATTTCTTTACGATACAAAGAAACAAACACCATTAAATGATCAACACTGACATCGTTTTCTCAGATTTCATTGTCCAATAGTACACAGATGGGGCTGTTACTCACACACAGTGACCAATGAGTGATCGTGCTGTCTACAGTGGGAGGTTTGTGCCTCGTTCAGTACGTTCAGACTCGAAGAGGATTAGCACAGAGAAAAGCAGTGCGATTGGCGAGCGATTTTATTGGATTCGCATCCCCACACCGTTCCTTGATTTTCGAACGACGTTTCCAGTGTAGATCATCGATGGTTTTCCACGGCTGACTAACGGATTAATGCTAATTTGCACCTCGTCGACCCAGGAAAATCGCCAATAGTTGGATATATCAGGTATGACATTATGGTGGCCAGAAATGAAAAGTCGAAGATCGAAAGAAAACTGTGGGCTGCGTCGAGCTTTAGCGCTCGACTTGATTCACGCTTTCATATTTGCGCGAATGCATTTTAATCGATGCTATTTTTAGTAATGCGATGTATCCCTGTCGATCAAGGGTTTTGTTAACCTGTTCTCTCGCTGGCAAATGGAATGCTTCACGGCGTAAATAGTGCATAAACAACGGCGGACTTTTGTCTCCCTCTTCATTAGTTTGATATTAGTACATGCAGCAGACAAGACAACTTTGGGCTTGACTTGTATCGCTGTCAGCAGATGTTGTGTTGGAATTCGCGAAAAGACTCGACCACTTTCTTTCTGCTGCTCGGCATCAAATAGCTGATGGGGGAAAACACTGCCTTGTTGGATAGCCCTTACGTAAGGCTTTGTGCCATACAGTGATCGAAATAGCTTTTTCGAAGGAAAGGCTTGACCAATCTTTGATTTTGATAGCACAACAATAACGATAATCTAAGCGAGCTGGAATCTTTCGCTCGCTTTTTTGAACTCCCGGCGCGATCGTTGCTTCAAACGGAACGATGATACATTGTTGCAGTTTTCAGTTCAAACGCTCGATCATCTCTACATTGTGTCGCCCGTTTTCTGGTAACGTTGTTTTCATAACACGCTGCCCCCGGTCCAGCCTCGTCGAATCGACGGATCTTTTTGAGCGTGATCAGAAATGGCTGGCGAGGCAGGTTATAGTTTTGAAGCAAAACCCGATGTTCATCGGCCACCCGTCGTGTAGTTTGCAACCTAGTTGCGGGCTGTTACATACGCGATACTCGGGTGTATTTCCACGACGCTAATGTTGGCAGAATGTTCCGGGTCTGAACGCGACAGTTATTGTCTGAGGTGACATTGTGACTGGAAAGCGAAGCATTTGTTGTCCCATCGGGTCAGGTCGAAATAGCACAACTCCGCGTATCGACTCTATTTCCCGATCCGTGCAAGTTTGACAAACCCTATCGAGGTTGACCTTGTTGGGAAAGGCTTAAGCCCGTTCATTGTGCGCGCGCGGTGTACACAAGCCGACAGCATTTTGTAGCTCAGCTTGTCGCCTCCATTTAAACGCACAACGCTTGTTTTCTCTTCAGTTCTTTGTGATGGAACCGTTTAGTGTGCGTGCTTTGCTCCATTCAACTACTGATATTCGCCTTTACGTGAAATGTCGATGCCATTTTCGCCAAACGGACCAAGCTCGACTTCGGGAAGTCAACATGGCTCGCGATAATAACGCATGTGCCGACACATTTTGTGCTTTTGTACGTCGCAGTGATGGAAGAATGTGGATGTCAAGCGACTGCAGTCGTGGTGCCACAGAAATGGCGTCATAATGCTGTAGCGCAGGAGACATTACGCGAACCCGCTCCGCCAGCGCGCACACACTACTGGAGTTTAACAACAGTAAACAGACGCTTCGTGTCGCTTAACTTTCCACACCTGCTTAACTCAAGACCAACTCGAGTCGTTTTACTCGGTTGTAATGCGGACTCCTCTCCTGTTTATGGTAAAGAGGTCGCTGTTGAAATCGCGTTGTGGATCGTTATATAAACGGTTATGGGTGTTTTTAATACCTCGAGTACAATGTCGCTGTTACCTGAAGCGCATCAGTGAAATACGTCTGAAGAGAACACACCTGCTTCTCTGACAGCTCTGTAAACAGCAGAAAGAGTCAGGGGAGCGGTCTGTCCTCTTTTTAACCAATCAGATGCGTACTTGACCTGTCAATCCGAGTTTCCGAGAGTGGGCGGAGTTTCATATGAAGGGTGGGGTTTCGTAGAGTGGGCGTGTCGTATTGAGTCCGTCAGAATTTATCAAATCGTCGCTGTTTTTCGATACCTCGTGTGTCATAATTCAGTTTTTCAAGAAATGGAAAAAAACACTTGTTAAATTATTAAATACTGTGTTGTCAAAGTCGACTAGCACTTTTAATACTTTTTATTGGGTAGATATTTGTAGAACTCAGTGACAAACATAAAGGATGACTAATAATGGAGATACAAGGTTTCAGAAGGACAGCTGTGCAATGTTTGTAATCGCGTTCGTTCAGCATCTTCGTACTTCTTCTTGACAACAAATTGTATTCAGTTGGTTGTATTTTGGTCTGTAGTTTATTGCATATAGATCTCAGAATCTTCATTGAGCCAAATACCAAAAGTAACTCTTGTGTCCAAACAGGTTTCCTAAACTTGTGTGCAATTATAAACTCTAACTCAGATTATCAACTACTGTGCTATGCTTACTAGGGATGCACCGATACCATTTTTTAAAGACCAAGTAGGAGTACCGATATTTTTTTCCTGGTACTCGCCGGTACCGATACCTATAACCGATGCCTGTATAATGTACAATAATGTTAATAAACCAGTATCTTACTGGTACATTTTCAAATGGTCAAATTATAAAACATTTAAGGGGGGTGGTGTGGTAAAATGTGAGTGTATTATAACTTGTGCAAGTCAACCAGACTTTTATTTTGACGCTTCGCCGCAAATGGTGTTTGTTTATGTGTTCGTGTCCTCGTGCAGTGAAACGCTGGCGCTGATTCCGTCTGCGTTTTCCGCATTGCGGAAATCATAGGGCTCTATGTATGTGTGTGAGGTATGTCACGTGAGGTATCGGTCTTTGGTATCGGTGTGTCATTACGAGTACGAGTATATAAATTTCATAGGAACTGTTTTGACATTGTTCATATTAACTTTAATTGCTTTCATTGGCACCGTTGTTTTTTACTATTTCAGTTTTGGAATACGTTTTTTTATAACGTGCAAGGTAAAATTTCGCATTGGTGCGAGTGCCTAAAACGATTTTTTGCCCCGCCAAAGATTTATTTTAACATTTAATGTGATTTTTATGAGTGGTGAATGACGCGCTTGTGAAAAGTGCTGGAAAATGCGAGCAGAGAGCTCGTTCACTCCCTCTGTCTTCAAATTAAAGTGTGTTTGACTTCATTCGGTATTGCGCAGACCAAACGGCATAAAAGCATCATGGGACATTGCTCCATATGCTTTTAAAACGCTCTCACGGAACATTGATGTCATATTCCGATCGTTCTGCGCAGCACGTAATGAAATCGAACACGTCGATTTTCGAACTGTCTCTCTCCCTCACACTTTAATCAAAAGCAAGGTTTGAAGACAGAATCCATGTTTCACGTGAGGCATTCAGAGAATTGTTTTACCTGAATTGCTGCTGGGTGTGAATGTGCTCAAAAACATGTTGCCTTTTCTTCCCTAACAAGTGTTCCAAACATGCAGCTGACATAAAGGAAAAATCCTATCCAGTGAAGTGTTTTCCTTGTTAACTTCTATCTTTTGCGATGTCCTAACAGCTGTGAAAAAACAAAAAGCGTGTCAATGTCCGATTCGCGACATAATGACTCATTTGAACCGATTCATTTTGTTGAAACGACTCGTATGTCAAACACTGAACTCACTGACTGAACCCATCAAATCAGTCACTCAAAACTAGGGCTGCAGCTATCGATTATTTTAGTAATCGAGTATTCTACTGATTTTTACATCGATTAATCGGGTATTCGGATAATAAGTACTTTTGGAGCTGTATTAGCTGTATTTCGAGGCTGTTCAGGTGAATATTGTTTCTTTTGCATCCAAGTACGTTCAATTTCTTGAAAAGGTTCCTTATATTAACGTGGCGTACATCATTGTAATGTTTTAAGCTGTGCTTGTATCAGTTGACTTGTTGTATCAGCTTATACTGTACACAGCGAGTTTGCCAGTATGAACGCACACTGTGATCAGAACGACTCGCAAACGAATGACTCTTTTGAACTGATTCGTTTAAACTGTTGAAACGTTTCAGTCACTAGCGACTATAAGAGATAAGAGAACCAAAAGAGAACGCAGGATGTGAATGAGTTTTGCTCATTTAGTAAGACTGGTTAATTAAGTTGGCTGTTGTGGGTTGAAAAGTTGAAAAGGATAAAAAGCTTTATTTGATTAAAAAATCATTTCTGTTTGGTTGAGTTAAAGTAATGTTTTGGATGCAGCTTGGCACTCCACATTTTGCACTTGACTGTATTTTGGTCAAGTTTATCAAAGTGAAACCAGGCATCGCTGTGCGCTTTCAATATGCCCTTCTGTGCCCCTGACTTTACTCTGGACTGCAAACTCTCACAACGCAACCAATTTAAAAAAAAAAGTATTTATAGACCCAAACGTTCATCGTTTTCATCGTCGATCATTGCTAGTACTTGTGCCCATCCCTAGGTTTTGTGGCCAATAAAAGCCAATGGGGTCAGTGTTGTTTGGTTGCCTAAATTCTTCAAGATATCTTTTGTATTTTGTAGAAAAAAGTCATACAGATTTGAAATGACATAAGAGTAAATGATGAGAGAATTCTCATTTTTGGATGATCAATTGTTTCAGAATTAAAGTGACTTATGTACAGCAGCCCACGTCTTTAAACACCAATGCTTTCAATGTAAATATATAAACAGTCTCTAGCCATGAAGTAAAGAAGCAGTCACCCAAAGTGACTTAAAGTTGACTTGGGGTGATGTTGAGTTACTCTTGCTGGAGTCATCTGAGGTTAAGTCTCTTGATCAAGAACACATTGGTGTTATTCTGTGGATCAACATGATCTACAAACATTTGTTTTCTCCTCCAGAGCTTAACCACCGCTGTACCGCCCCTTTCATAGCAAATGAACAAACATTTAGATACACTGGAGATAAAAACAAGATGAAATGTGTTTATAGTTCTTGCAATTAGGGCTGTCATGATTATGAAATTTGATTGACGATTAATTGTCTAATAAATCATTGCGATTATGGCGATTAATTGTCTGTTTTAGGGCTTTGGCGATTATGGCGATTAATTGTCTGTTTTAGGGCTTTGCCGATTATGGCGATTAATTGTCTGTTTTTGAGCTTTGACATTTAATTCTCATACATTTTTGATTCAGCGATTGAAACGACCATATTGTTCTGAATACAAGACTATGTTTTTTTCTTGGAAATACATCGGAAAAAATTGGGTCATCATATATTTAAGGTTTAGGCTTTTACCTGTCAATAATACAACCGCCAAATACTTGTAAATGAAGTAAATGGATCAGGTGTGAATTGAAGCCACCATTAAAATGCTATCAGTCATAGAAAAGCTTCTAGTCTGTTTTTTTCTCACTTGCAAGACTACAATAAAAGTTTACTTGTGTGTTAATGAAATTTTGGTAGACTGGTTTTCACACTGAGATTTGCTTAAATAATATCAAATTGTACTGCAGGTAATTTGTATATGTTTTTTTTTTTTAAGTGATTGTGTTGTGGTGGTACATTTTACAAGTATTACCGTGCTGTAGTTACAATATATACACTAAAATATGCAATATGCAGATGCACTACAGCTCCCCCTAGTGTCTTCTATAGAGATGTGCAATAATCGCGATGATCTGAAACCATCGCGATGAGGTCAAACAATCGCAATGAGACGATTATTTAATAATCGTGACAGCCCTACTTGCAATAATTGTCCTAATAATCTACATTGGTTTTGTTAATTTGTTTGCTCACTAAACAAGGCTAAACGTCCATCTGATACGTTTGTGTCAAGGCATCCATGTCTTCTTCAGCAAATAGAAGAAATGTTATCTCTTCCGTATGGTTTTTAACTCTTAATATTATCAGAACTTTGCTCTTCAGGGACATTCCTTTAATCAAATGTGTTATGTAGTTATACGTCATTACTTGGACCACACACTTACTTCATTAAGAGTGAGAGTCAACAAACGTTATTAAAATTAACATGACCAAATAAGCAGTAAAAAGAAAATCTTAAAGTCAGCAAACAGCAAAATATTAGTGCAGGAGTTGTTTGTGCTGCAGTTCATGCTGGGATAGTTTATTTCAAAATAGTCTATGGGAGTTAAATGATGGTTAGAAAATGATAAAAGACGTTTTATTTTATTGAAATGTTTTTTTAACAAACCACAACATTGTTTAATGTTGAAATTGTTTGTTATCACTTTCTAAGAAAAATATTCAAATGTTTTAGGATTTGAAAAGTTCTGATTCCACTTTTTTGAATATACTACTTTTTACCCGTTCATAGATCAGGAGACATGTTGATGTGCGACTGCAATGTGCTCAGTTTTCCTCTCGGTCTCCTTCTAAATATGTTTTCATGTTTTTCAGCTGAAGATCTGAAGTGAGGTCACTCAGTAAGATCACCGTCACAGTGGACGGAGATGAAGGTAACGCTCACTAAACTTCTCTTCATGACATGGCTTGACTTGGACGGATTTCTCTCTCTTTTTTGAATTATGATAACAGAAAATTGTGACTGATCATGTTGAAGGAATCAGCTTTCAGTTTACGTCATGGCTGTAAACAGTGATTGGTCATTTATGTCTCTTCCTAAGATTTAAACAGATGTATTAAGATACGTTGTGCTAAATGTACCAAAGATTGCGCTGGGAGGATTTCATTCCGATCTGTGCCAGACTGCTCATGTTTTTACACAATCTTGTGTTTGTTTTCAACGTGTTAACATCTAAGTGTTATGATGTTTCACTAAAGACTCCCACAAATGTGCAGAAATCTAGTTTGCCAGACTGTCTAGCCGTCATTTGCTCATAAAGCTTACTGTCATAACCAATACACAGACTGTGAAAGCGATTCTAGAAAACATGAAAATGAAAAGTGTGTTGCTGTGTTTAGTGTGTTTTCTATATCATTATTGCTCATTAGTAGTTAAGTTAACACCGTTGTTTGGAATGTAAAGAATTTTGCCTCGCTTTTGTTTCCATGGTAACCAGCCAGCAGAGCATCACATGTAGAATTAGTGTCGTCTGTCTCTGAAGTGAGGATCTCTAATAGAGCGTAATGCATATCAGCGAGGTCTGTTAAGAGGAGTTTAGTAGTGCTGCTTTACATGTGATCAAATGTAAAACCGAGTGAGCCGCACTTCTGTCTACAAACTGAAATGTCACCTAATCAACAAACTGGTCGTCTTGGTAGATTTCAACTGAAGTCATGCAACAGAGATGTCCTCATTTATTCGGGATGTAAGGGATGATGTGCAGGATGTGGTTGTGACTGTGAAACACTATTATTTCTTGAAAATAAGAAAATGGTTCAAAAAAGAAGTGTAGTGAGTGTAAGAGTAGGGTTAATGAGTGATGATGTCATCAGGGCTCGCGTAGGGGTGTGCAGGCCCAGAATTGTGGGGCGAGGCTGAAAACGCTTCTCCACCTTACTGTCTGTGTGTGCACTATGCAGGGCTCTAGTTGATTGTTTTAGTGCACGATGACGGACATCAGTGGCAGAGACGGGGGGCAGCGGGCACTGAGTCACGCTCCATTAGCAAACTCCAACACTTTTAGCATCCACCCCTGTAGCATATGGTCATGGCCGGAACGTCAGAGAGATCCTCACACAGAGATCCATCACAAACTGCGTGGTGCTCGCTTTCAACCTGTTGTTTTGACTTTCTGATCTTCAGATGTGGACATGAAGTGTTATCACAATAACTTCAATAGAGGTGAAGCAACTTGTGGCGATAGATGTTTGGCAGACAGACCTTTATTCTGTTATTTTTAGCGCACAGATGTCTTCAAGTAGTCGTGTAAAGTTTGTGTCTGCACGTTTGATCAAAGATGGCAAATGCTTCTTTCTAGTGCAACCAGAAGAGCAAAGGACGTGCATTATGTTTTCTTGCACAAGTTTTATTACAGTTAAAGTGTAGTTAACCATGTTTGTTGGTGGAGTGATTATCATTATGACCACAGTTTGACCGCAGACACTGTGGTTTGTGCTTTAACTATAGTACCCAATGTTTTTGTTTTATTTTTTGTTTTGTTAAAAGCATGTTTATTTGTCCTAAGGGTTGTGGTAAGTGATTATTTATATCTGTGTTTTAATTGAGTACTGCAGAGATGCCGTATTTTTGTATGCAAACCCCGAAAGCGAGTTAGCATTTTAAGACTTTCGGTTCCATGGGTTTTTTGAATGGGTTTTTTGTAAATCGTTTGAAATAAGGTCTGTGGCTTACAAAACCTCGAAATATTTTCACGTTTTAATCTATGACATCAAACACACCCGTGATAACCCGCTTGTGATTTTTTTAAACCTTTATTGTGTCTTTAAAACGGCGCTTGCCAACACGTTGCTAAAAGCGACTTTTTCCTTTGGCGACATGGGCACAAATGTCTAAAATCATTGTTGGGGATTCAGTCACGGAGTAATTACGTACCAGGGAACACATTTTAAATCAAATTTGAGAAAGTTGTCGGAGGCTTGGTGGTGGTGACGTTAATATCGAGCGACTGTAGTATAGTCCGTTTATAGCCTCGTGTTAGCTTTTTACTTCTGGCGGTTGTATTTAGGCTTCAAAAGTAGCAAATATTGTGTTCATCTGTAAAGATAATCTTGATAGACAAATTGTGTAAACATCGTGAACCTTTGGTAATCACAGAGCTTATTTTTTGCGATCTTCCAAAGGTCTATGGGAAAAATGCATAGGCTTTCGGCCGAGGGAACCAGCGCGGCGCTTACTTCCGGGTTAGCCTACAAAAACACGCCATCTCTGAGCCTCTCCATAGAGATTGTCTTGAAATGTAGTTTTGGCTGTGTTTTTGGCTTAAAGTGAAGACTACATGAATAGGATGTTCTGGAAAGCTTCATGTCCCGGTGAACCGGTCTATCAGATGAGATCTCCAAAACTCTGTTTGAAGCATAGCAGAGGAGACGTGTGTGTGCGATGTTTATGACAGGCCATTCCCACATCTTCCATCCATAAAATCATCTTTACAAAGGACCAGCGTGGAGAAGATGCCTGATGACATGGAGTCATGTTCACAAATGGGTTTATTTGACTTGCATCCCTTCGGATGCATTGACATTTATTTTAGCGTGTGTTGCAGCGACTGCTGCCGTGTGTTAATAGACAAACGAAGATGTCCGATTGTGTTTCTGTTGTTTGTAGCAGGACTCTAAATTTACATAACGCGTCCTCAGACTGTAAAAACACGAGTTCATTTGGTTTGTGTTAAATAAAATGTTAATACTAGAAACAGCATTAGATGGCAAGTCGGAGATGTTGCTTTATTACTTTTTTGTAATGAATATTTAAACTTCACATGATTTGTGTTTGTGGTCTGGCTGGATGTTTTCCAGTCTCTGTTTGAAGATGATATTCGGCTCGATAGATTTGGCAGTCTGGGATTGTTTGTCTTATCGTGTACAGGCCCGAGCACTCAGAAGAGTAATTGCACACGTCTCGTGAAGAGGTAATCAGGGTTGGGGATTGTTGTAATACCTCTAATCCTACGTACAAGCAATAGCAATAGTGACGTTTGTATTAGCAAACACCATTAAATCTACAATAAGGCAAGAACATATCAGCAAAAGCAAAAAGCTACAGCACACAAGAGTCTGTAAGCCACTCAACTTCCTGCTCTCTCATTAAAAATATTCAAATTGATCGATCAAATTAATTCAGATTTATTTTTAATGGCATTAATTATGATTTTGTATTGTTGTGAGTGACACAGCTTTTTAACATTTGTGTACAGAAGAAATAATTAGGAAAAACTGAAAATTATGTAACACAGAATGCACTGTGTTCATGCCATTTAAACAATATATTTAATGAATAATTAAAAATATCATTCCTGGTGTCGTATTAGTTTCTTGGTGAGTACAGACATCACTGTACTATATTGTAAGATAATACAACAACATAACAGACCGGTTGGTTTACCCAAAGATGCGGTCATCATTTATTATTCCACATGTTGTTCAAAACCTTTTCTCAATTTTTTCTCTGGAACACAAAAGAAGATATTTTGAGAAATGTCTAGGTGGCTTTGTGTTCATTCAATGGGGTTCAGTGTTGTTTGAGTGTCAGCATTCTTCAAAATATCTTCTTTTAGTATGACATCAGGATGTATACAGTACTTGACAAAATCGTAGTTTTTGGGTGCTAGCCTATAACTATTATAAGACTTTAAAGCAGGGTTGTTTTCTGCTGAGTGAGTTTGGGGAGAAACGTTATCCTTTTCCTTTTCAAAAGTTCATTGTTTGCATCTTGCTTTGCTTTTGATCCTGTCCCAGGGTGTCTGATATTGCAGTTGTCGTGTGCATTAGTGATTATCGCGGTGTGTTCTCTCTCTCTTTGTGTTGGGTCTACGTCTGTGAGAATGACCGGAGATTGAGCGGGGTGATTTAGGGTCAGTCAGAGAGGCCGTCATCTCCATTTCTATTTATGAAGTATGACACAGAAGACCACCAGCGTCCAGAATTGCCCTCTGTGGGCAGCAGTGACCCGATCCTAAACCTTGTTAAATTTCACATATGACAGTTGGTGAAGTTCTTTACACCATCAAAGCAGTTTTGAATGGCCGATGCAGAAGTACATCATCCATTTGTGTTGGAACGCTTTGTTTGTTTCAATGAAGGGCGCTCGGTTTTAAACGTAAAGAAGTGTGAAGAATTAATGCAAACAAATCGGTCGGTTACACAAAAGAAGATATTTTGAGAAATGTTTCTGTGGTTTTGTGTTCATACAATGGAAGTGTTGTTTGATTATCGACATTCTTAAGAATATCTTCTTTTTTGTTCTGATGAAGAAGAAACTCATACAGGTTTGACATGACATGAGTGCGAATAAACGTGTCCCATTAAAGTCATGTCTGCAGTTAACTGGGACGAGATCCCTCCATCAATCTGTGTGTGAGAAGATCAGTGATGATGGTGCTGATGCTGAGAGATGAGATCGGGGTTCAGGGAAGCCAAACAGGTTTTGTGTGTTTGGTAATGATGGCAGAAGACGCGTCTGGTAGATTATGTGGGTCAAAGGATGCTGTCTGAGTTCTTGTTAATCGCTGCGTTCGATGTTGAAGCCAGAAGCGGATCTAAACTGTGGATGAATGGACCGGCCCAGCACGCTTCTCCCGTGTGCTCATCATGACCCTGAGGTTTTCTTCTGATGGACGGATGAATTGAGTTTAGGACAACACGAGTGGGGCCGATGAGCATGAAGTCACTCAGATGTGTATGTTAAAGTGATTATTTGGTGTTTATCGTATGTTAACGCTTCACCATACCAGCTGGAGTGTGTTCATGTGACATTGGTACATCTGTATTCATTCTGCTTGTGTTGTCAAGAGTGATGTGCAGACGTATCACACAGTCAAAGATTGGATGATAATAATGTGGGTGAGTCAGAAGAATTTCACCTTGTGTCTGGATGACGTATATCTAGCCCTGATTTATTTCTAACATGCTTTGTGCTCCAGATTGACTTTTAATTTGGTCTTCTGTTATTGTAAAACAAATGTCGGACAGCTAAACTGAGACACAGATTGTGGTGGGAGAATTTTCTTGTTGTTGTTGTCATGTCGATCGTGTAATCACACAGACTCAAAGCATTGACTACTGGTCAAACTAAACAACTTGGTGACTAGTGATTGATGTATAGCATAACACGTTTGTTGACATGCTCCAATCATCCGATGAGTGGAGAACAGCTCGATACGCTACGCACACGTGTGTTCAATCAGCCGCTTGAGGGCAGGGATGAATTTTCCACCCCAGCTTAAGTAGGTGAATTGAAAAACTGTAAAACGGCCAATAATGAGACAGTTTTTTCCTGCATCAAAATGATTTTTTTGTCAAAACAAAAAGTGCTTCCAGCATGTTGCAATAGCTTTCTGGTGTTTGAGGCTGTAGAAGTTTAGGGCATAATAAAGTTTTGTGAAATGATTAGTAATTATACGAGCGAGACAATCCGATGTATGTGTCTATTTTCTTTTTTACAATAAACTCTTTTATGGCGAGTTATTTGGGCTGCACAAAATACAGTATCTGATTTATGGAAATATTACAAATGTGCGTATTGCAACGGTTTGCAATAACGGAACCATTTTAATACTACAAAACGTTACGTCTCTCTCTGCTGAAAAGTTTTAGGTGAATGCAAATAGCGAAGAGGCTGGTGAGACGGAGGAAGTGTTGTTTTCTTACACTGGAAAGAATGTGAAACATGTTTAGTTAGTAAAGCACAGTTAGTATATTTAAATGTAGTTTAAATTGATTTTACATACTTTTAAAGGGATACTTCACCCAAAAATGAAAATTCTGGCATTATTTACTCGCCCTTAGATTGTTCCGAACTATCCCTTCAAGCATTATATGTCATATTGTATGGTGTATTGTTTAGTACATATTGCGTTTTTCTTCAATAGTGTGCAGTCCTACTTGCTATTATTAATAGTGTTTATAAAATGCAAGCATCGTTTTCTCATGTTATTTCTCTCTCGCTCTAGTTCTTTTATATCATATATATGGTATTTTTATATAATAATGCATGCTAGTTAAATGATAGCAAATGAGATGCTGGAATGCAACTACCTCTTTATTTTATGCAGTGTTTCTGGTCAGGCGTCAGGCGTTTGGTTAAAAGTGTCTCGGAGGAAGAAAACTGGCCACAGTGTTATTATGATCTGGTGAATGTTTTGGGTTTCTCAGCCGTATCCTGTGACGTTTTACTTCGACAGGTCACACTTCAATCATTGGCACTAGAAAGTCTTTTCTTCGGTGTTTCATTCAGGGTACACCAAGAGCGGCGTTTCATCAGAATTCAATTGTAGGAAATGACTCGGTAACTCCTTGTTATAGTTTATTTTTGTGGGGTGATGGCTAGAAATAACAGGCATATCTCACCAGCACATCAAGGCAATGAAATCTGCGTCAGGTTCATTGAAACGAGAGCACAGATCCATCTTTCTTTTGGTTCGGACCTCTCTGAATCAAAAGCTCAGATGTTTGTACTGTCCCTCATGTACTCCGTGAGGAAGTATGTGTAAACATTATGCAGTCGTGTGGGTCCTCAGGCGAAGCTGCTCAGTGAACTAATGAAGTGCCTGTAACTCCCTCTTCCACTGACTTCAGCTGCCTCTATCCAACACTTGTCATCTCGCTGACATTTCACAGGATCTGCATCACCTCGATCTGGACACATCCTCTTCCGTCTCGTGTGTGTGTGTTTACCACGGTCATATGCTCCCTAAATGTAACCTGTGCGACCTCAAAATATATTTGTGTGTGAGTGCACATTGTGTTGTGGTGCGACCTGTTTTCATTACTAATTAATAGGGATGTAACGATTCACTCAGCTCACGATGCGATGCGAGTCACGATTCTGGTCTCACGATGCGATTTATTCACGATTTACTCACAATTTATTCTTACAAAATGAGTTGAAACAAATTAGAAATGAACAACTTCCCTTGCATTATTTCTTAAATGCTTCACGTTTCTTTGCATAATAAAATAATGTTTTATTTCAAATAACAAAACTAAACTGCAATTTTATAACAAATTAATAATAGAAAAAGTCTCTTTAATATAAACAAACTAATACTGTCTGTGCTTTTCTTGGATTTTTTTGCATTTAAGAAATATCAGCATCCACGTTTAGGTTTGCAGTGAAAATAGCGGCCCCTGCTGTTCAAAAAATGTATTGCGATTCAGTTCAAGCCTCAACCGAATTGAATCGTCACTCATTATAACCGATTTTCAACCGGCTCACGATGAATCGTTACATCCCTACTAATTAAATAATGTGAAATAATGAATAACAAAATAAAGTACGTGCTGTGAGCGATACAGTGATTCTCCATCCCGCAGCGCTACTTTCCCGCCGTTTCTCTATGTAAACACGAGCACTATGCGAAAGCATATAGTGAAAACAGCCAGGGCTCTTTACTAAAAGCTGCGCCTGTTAAGAAAACAAAGCATACGTTTTACTGCCTATCATTTTGCAGTGTTTACATATTGTTTATTACTTCATAATAAAATCCATTAAAATCGAAGTTTCATAAAGTACAAGGTGATTTTATAATGCCAACATTTTTAGCAGTTTGTGTTTTTAAGATAAATAAGAGACTTTTTCCCTTTATATTTCATCATTGAGGATTTCTTTAAAAAAGTCTTGTCTCGTGATCTCAGTCTCGTGTCTCGTCTCGTGTGATATGCGTCTCGTCACACCCCTAATATGTGGTGCGGTGTTTACATAGGTTTTTCCTTCAGAGAGCAATAGCGACTAGCGTCATTTTGGATAGAGTGGAAAAAGTCTCTCTGCGTCTTCTCCGTTCATGACCTAACAGCAGCTTAAAGTTACTTGTAAGTGAATGAATGAATGATTACAAAACGGCGTGTACAAGCACCCGTCATTGTTACTGACTGGACATATGAACATAAACATTTGTCTGTAATTATTATTTTATATCTGCCAACAAAAACAAGAAATATGTTAACGCCTTCGGCTTTATTGGGTATTAAGATACAGTAAGTTCAGAGAGTAAATGATGACGTCACAAAGATGCACGTAATCTCACCTTGCACCATAGTGATGGGTAAAAATGGATTATGACTGATGTTTTACGAGCCTGTCCGATTTTGACAGACAATGAAAAAGTCTAGCGCAACCTCTGCACGTGACCTGTATCAACACGTGGACAATTCCAGCCTTATGGACGTGCTCAGAGAACGAATTTGTCACGAATATATTGAACCATCTGTTTATATTTTACTAAACCCTTGTTGATGGAGTTTAAACATCAGAAAAACTTTATTTTCATTTTCATGTGCCCATTTATGAGGAATATGTAGCGTAATGGATGTGGCAATCCTGAAAACGGCACTTAGCTGACTGTGAGAAATCATTCACTAAAAATAAAACAAATGCTTTAAAAACTTGAAGGGACCTCACATGGGTATGAGAAGCACCAAATATTGTTATCTGTGCTGTTAGTGTAGTAAAAACTTGATTTTTTCATGATAAGGTCGACATTTTCACGGAATTGCCCATGTGCAATGTTTGATTTTGTGCTTTTGCTGTTTAAAAAAAAACGGAAAAACTCTTTTTTGGTTTAGAAAATGTTGGATGAACATGGCTTTTGTTTTGTTCGGCTCACATCAGTGTTTTGACATCTTTAAGACATCACTACCTTTGTAATGGCTACGGGTTTGTTTAGCTTTCCTGTCGTACATGTGTCAAGTATTTTCTGAGTAATTGAACTTCAGCTGTTGGAGTCATGAGCTTCAGAAACGTCCTCGTGTCTTTGTCTTTTTCCATACTAAGTGAAACTATTAAGTTCAGATTCCTCTTTTGAAATGATTATGGGCTGTAAAGTGTTGTGGCCGTATAAACAAGGTTTGGATGATCATGTGTTTGACTTTGTGTTGTTTGTCTGTCTGCACACCTCACAGTAAAGAGGATTTGAAGGATTTCTGAAAGTTAAAGCGCTGAAATAAACTTCATAAATCTATAAGTGTATGTTTGCTGGAGGCCGTCTGATCTCGTGACAGGATAGAAGATTAGAAAAACAAGGTACCTGTGTAAAATCATGAATCATGGACAGTAGGAGTAGATCAATATGAAGAAAGGTTTATCCTGGAAGAAAACAAAAACAATATATTTTTATATCTACCGGACAACTTCAACATTGGTTTTGCTACAGATCTTTAATTCAGAGATGTTATTGAAGCACATTTATTGTGTTATTTTGATGATGATCTGTGTTGTGTCAGAGGATGATGTCACCCGTGAGGCGGTGTGTCGTGCGTGTCTCTCTCAGGACTGATGGCAGTGGTCTTAAGAGCCGCCTGTCAGAGTCGTGTGTGTCTGATGGTAATGAGCATCTGTGGCACGTCCGCTGCTGAGAGCCACAGGATGGCATGGCAGGGCAAAGCATGCTGGGTACTTCACGCTTTGGCAGAGCTCACGGTTCTTGAGACTGAGAGAGTTTGTGACGGTCTAAACCGACCCTAGCTCATAATCTTTTATCAAAACATCAGATGTTGTTCCGCTTCTGAAACGGCTTTCCTTTTCAGGTAACTCTTATCTTTCAACTTCCTCCTCGACCCAGCCGTCTCGCAGAGATCCTTTTTTTACAGTCCACGTACTTCCTGATAGAGAAAGTTAAACCTGTGCTGTTTTTATTTGTCATTCAATATCTTATTTAGTAGAATATAAGTAGCAGAAGATACCAAACTTAATTTCAGGATATCTTATATGAATAAATGTGCAATGAAGGTCACGCGGTTGTTGTCTGACGCTTATAATCTCTGGGCTGATTCATTGGTTCGATATCACTGAGGCGTTGAGTAAAAGAAGACGGAAGTAAAAGTAAAAGTGACTCACAGAAGTGAAACTGAATCACATTACACAGTTTGACTTTGGCACCATCAGTTTGACGTTAGGGTGTCATGGGGGTTTGTAAATGATGTAAATGACAGGAATTGTAGTCGTGGTAACATTGGTCTCTCAGGGTGTGAAGCGAGAGAGCCGATGGGTCAGAGACACTGAAGGAATCCTGTAGTGCGGCTGTGATTCTGTTTCTGATCAATGAATGAAGTGTAATGTGTTCGTAAAGTCTGTCATTACACTTTAAAGTGTAGTTATTACAATATCCTTAAAATGACATTTCATGCGGTGTGTAATGTTGCTGGTGTGTGAATGTCTGTCGAGTTGTAAAGCCGAAAGTGAACGAATAACAAAGTTATTGGCTTGAGAAAAAAAACGAGTCGACTCTGAGTCACGCGAACGAGTCGTCTGTCTTCTGTGCTAATTTCAGTTCCGGGTCAGATTTGCGTCACTCGGTGTAATGCCCGGCCCGCTACGTTCCATTTGCGACACTGTACGCGGTAGACCAATCACAGCAGACTAGACCATCTGACCAATCAGATCAGAGTAGGCTGACAGAAAGGAGGGGATTAGACGGATGAACCGCCGAACGAATCATTTGAGAGTCAAGGCCATTGCACATTGAGTCCGAGATTTCCGCACGTTAAAAAATAAATACGACCTCACGTGTCAATCACATTTACACACCGCCTCCGATATTTTTGTCCGTCATAAAAAATTCAGACTGGATTCGATTTTCTGCGTTTTTCGCATCCGTAGCAAGCATTTTGAGAGGCGTTTTGACACTTCAGAGACACCGTACAAACCAGCGTCAAATACGAAAAAACGCATACGAAAATTTCTGACTGTACTGTATGTGCGAAGACCTTCAGTCAGGAAGTAAGGTAATAATAACCGCCTATTATATGTAAACTTGTTGTTGGACACTCCATAAACCAAAATAGGACCTTAAACATCACAAAATATTGACTCTTTAATCGCACATGGAGCTGCTTTCACATGTCATTAATGTCACTGGTGTCACTGCATTTGTGCCATGAAACTGGAGGTGAGTTTGTGTTGATGTAATAAACTGTGTGTGTGTGTGTGTGTGTGTGTGTGTTCATGTTTGTATATCCCGATGGGGACCTAAACCTGAATACACACCAACACATGGGGACTCGTGTCACCGTGGGGACCAAAATTGAGGTCCTCATGGGCACAAAAGCTAATAAATTGTACAGAACAATATTTTTTACAAATCTAAAAATGCAAAAAGTGTTCTATGATCTTTAGGTTTAGGGATAGGGTTAGGGATAGGGGATAGAATATACAGTTTGTACAGTATAAAAACATTACGCCTATGGACTGTCCCCACGGGGATAGTCAACCACACATGCGTGTGTGTGTGCGTGTGTGTGTGTGTGTGTGTGTGTGTGTGTGTGTGTGTGTGTGTGTGTGTGTGTGTGTGTGTGTGTGTGTGTGTGTGGTAAAATAAGAAACTCCAGCTGGATGTGTGCTGAATATATTTGGATCAGTTTATTACTTTAAGTTAAGTCTGATTACATTTGATTACTTCTGTATTGTTTTTATTGCTGAATTTTACTTTTAATGCAGAACTGTTTGTTCTGTGAAAAACGTCAGTTTGTTTCAATTGCGTCTTTGTTCTGTTGTTTTCTTTACGAAAGTTTGTTATTACAGACTCTTTATTTGAATAATTACCCAAACAAACGTACTTTGAAAACACTGCAGTGCTGCGTGTAATCGTTTGAATGTATTCCTATTTGTATTTTTTTGTTTAATTGTGTTAAATACCTTTCTTTCTTTTCAGCAAGAGGCTTTTTAAATGGTGAGGTTAATGTACACATTTTCTGTGAATGATTTTTGCTTTGATTGAAAACACCTCTGATCCCTAAAACAACAGAGGAAACGTCTAATTTAGTTTCTAAAGCAACAGTAAAAAATGCTTGTGAAAATGTCTTTAGATACGCAACAAAAAAACAACTGAGCAAATAAACATGATTGATTACCAGTCACAAGTGCATTTATATTTATTTTCATTAAATGACATTCTTACTACAGTTAGATGTAAACGAAGTGTTTGTGATTGCGAGTTCTAGAATGTTATAAACTCAAACTATATAATTGAACTACTAATGTCTCACTGTTGTGTATATTTGAAGAAACTGGGGATGTAACGAATATGTGCCGATTCAAGCCAGTTGAGATGTTATTTGAATGGCAGTACATGTTTTGAACAGCAGGGGCCGCTGTGTTTACTGCAAACTTGGAAAACATGGATACGCTGATATTTCTTAGATCCAAGAAGTCCAAGAAAGGCACAGTCAAAGTTTTAGTTTGTTTATAATAAAGAGACTTTTGTATTATTCTTTTTTTTTAATTCGTTTTAAAATTGCAGTTTAGTTTTGTTACTTGACAGAAAAGATAGTTTTATTTGACAAAGAAATGTGCAGCGTTTGAGAAATAATAAAAAGGCAGTTGTTCATTTCTGATTTGTCTCAACTGTTTTTGTAAAGATAAATCGTGAAATAAATTGTATCGTGAGATCAGTATCGTGAATCGCATCATTACATCCCTAGGAGAAAGTGATGAACGTTGGCATACTTAAGTATTTTTGTGTTTTTTGACACTATATTACACTTGATATTTGCATATTTTCTCTACACTTTTAACACTTCAGGGTCAGGCCTTCAGCAAATCTTTATAACTATTGAACATGTCTTACCTGTTTTGACACAGTACTTGTATTTTTTATTCCTAAAGGCATTTTAAAGCAAGTAACAACAATTTTCATATATCAGCGTGTATTATGGAAAGAGTGTGAAAGTGCTTTGTTGACAGGTGTGAGAAACAGAAATGTTTGAGAAACAGAAACAGAATGAGAAACAGAAATGGTGATTTGAGAATGACTTCTAAACACGTGGAATGAATGGAGAAGAGTAAACCCATGTCTGCTTTGTGTGTTCAGACACTGGAAGAGCCCCCGTACCTCACCGTGGGTACTGATGTGAGTGCCAAATACAGAGGGGCGTTCTGTGAAGCCAAGATCAAGACTGCTAAGAGACTGGTGAAAGCAAAGGTAAGATATTGACCTAAAAGATTTTGCATTGGTAACTGTATGATTTCATATTGTGCTTTTGTAAAAGGAAATAACGAGTGTGCTCGTGGCAAACTTTCAGATTTGCATGTTTATGAGGTCAATTACATTGATTTGATGAAGGTAATGATATTCTGTTCCTCTGAGGTTCACGTGGTGTCACGTTCGGCTCATGATTGATATGAAATGAATCTGTGGTGACTCTCAGAGGTGTTGTCGAATTGCGCTTGAAGCAGCATGTTTTCTCCTCATCTCTCGGATGTTCTTTTCTCTTTTCACTCCTCAAACTCTCTCTGTCGTGCGTCTCGTGTTTTTCTCCTGATGGCTCTTATAATTCAGCGCTCACAGTGGTGAGATGCGATTACCCGGCCGCTCGTGAGCCAGAGACCTTGTTCAAGGTTGTAATCGTATTCCTGCCGGTGTATTGCTGATGACATCATCTGTTTCTGTGTCTGCCTGTCGATCTCCGGGGCTTTCACGCTGCAGATGTCTGTCTGTCTCTCCTGCCGTGTTTATGCATTAGTGAGAGAAGAGTCCGAGATGATCTGCTGCTGTCCACAACATCTGACTCTGATGAACTGATCTGAGAGCAGCACTTGCGCTACTGTTATAGACGGTTTCATCGGACGCGCATGCGCCTGACCCCCAGTTAACTTCTGATTTGTGCTTGCCTAGTGTCTAATAATAGAACTATTTATATTTTATTTTATTGTATAATAATAATAGTAGTATAATAATAGTTGAATTTTGCTGTATGTTCTTTTATTAAATAAACAATTTGTTGAATGGGTCCTGTAGTTTGGACGCATTTAAAGAAAGCGTATGGTACACTGACATCTAGTGGTTGACTTTGGTATCGCAGGCTAAATTCAAAATATTGGAGAGAAGTTTAGCCAAGTAACACTTCTTCTCGGTTTCTTTTGATTGTTATCAGATATAATCTACAGACGCTCTATTGTTTGTGAATGTGTACCGGAAGTTAAAGTCCCCGTGAACCGGAAGTTGCAAGCGTTTTTGCCTCCGTATTCTGACACATTTCCGAGTGAAAAGGAATTTCAAAGGAGAAAATGAGCAGGCGTGGCTTGCATTTTACACTGGGAATTGATTGGATGTGTAAAAACAGCTGTTGCATTGATTTTGAAATGGAACTGGCAGCAGACTGACAGTTGAAGGGGAGGAGTTAACGGATGCTCCGCCCAAGTCATCTAATTTACGTCATTTAAGATGGATAGTCATTTCGGGGCGGGATTGCATTCTCAGATTTTAACTGAAGATTATGAGGGCACATGAAATTTAAAAAGAGAATGACCCACATTGATCAAGTATTTACTGTAAACGCTGCAATATTTCGTGAAAAAATAGGAATTGTCATTTTTTATTTCACTGGGACTTTAAGGTGGGGTCACAAAAGTGCACATGCGCAGTAACGTTTGTTTATGTTGTTAAGATGAAACCGTCTATAAAGACAGAAACCTGTCTAAATAACATGTGCACTGTTTATTTTCTCCTCTCCTTTTAAAATTTGATAAACATTTATTTTGGACAGTTACATTGCATTGTGTTATACGTTTATATAATTTGCTTTGACATTTGAGAGGCTTTTTAGACACGTGCAGATGGTGTTCGTCAGTTCTCGTGATGTTAAAAGTGAGTTTGCTTGTTTCCTCGGGTCTCTCGCGGCAGACGTCTCGGTGTTTCTCGACAGTAACAGTAATTAGAGGTTTTCTCCGTCAGCGGTGGCCGCGTGTGACCTGCTACAGAGCGATGAGACACACACTAATGGCCTGTGTGTGTGCGTGTGCGCGTGCGTGTGCGTGTAGCAGATTTGACTTGACAATGCATTTTATACTGCGATTCAATGCGTTTAGATGTGAAACGGCATGCAGGATTGTAAGTTGAATTGAATAGGAAATGATTATTACTAAAACACAAGTCATTTAATATCATATCGTGGAAGTAAGTTTAGTTTTAGAATTCCAGAATTCCCTTCATACAAACAGAACCATGACATCATTTAAGGATGATGGGATTTTCTAATGCATGTGATTTTTTTTTTAAGTTTGAAATTTCTCTGTTGTTGAATGTCTTTCAGTTGCTTTTTTCTGTCATTCTGATTCAAAATCCCAGTTTGACATTTCATGTGACGTCCAATTCTACTCCAATCCAAACTAGGGCTGTCACGATTATGAAATTTGGCTGACGATTAATTGTCTAATAAATCATTGCGATTATGGCGATTAATTGTCTGTTTTAGAGCTTTGACTTTTAATTCTCATACATGTTTTATTCAGCTTTGAAACGACCATATTGTTCTGAATGTAAAGACTATGTTCTTTTTCTTGGAAATACATAGGAAAAATTGGGTCATCATACTTGAGCTTTATGCTTTTACCTGTCAATAATACAACCGCCAAATACTTGTAAATGAAGTAAATTGATCAGGTGTGAATTGAAGCCTCCATTAAAATACTGTCAGTCATAGAAAAGCTTCTAGTCTGTTTTTTTCTCACCTGCGAGACTACAATAAAAGTTTACTTCTATGTTAATGAGATTTTGGTAGACTGGTTTTCACACTGAAATAATATTCAATTGTACTGCAGGTTATTTTTATGGTATATGCTTTAGTTTTTTTTAAAGTGATTGTGTTGTGGTGGTTCATTTTACAAGTATTACCCTGCTTTAGTAACAATATATACACTAAAATATGCAGATGCACTACAGCTCCCCCTAGTGTCTTCTATAGAGATGTGCAATAATTGCGATGATCTGAAACCATCGCGATGAGCTCAAACAATCGCGATGAGACGATTATTTAATAATCGTGACAGCCCTAATCCAAACTTGTGAATTGAAAGGTGGATGTTTGCAAAATTTTGCCGTGTGTGTCTACTGGCAGCGTAAAGCATATTTTTAGAAATAAGAGATCTTGTTCTTCCATTTTGATCTCATCTTTTCTCACGGTAAATTGGAACCGCTCCACTTTCTGTGCGAGTACCTTGCGCTCCGTGACTCGCAGTGATCCTCAGTTGCGCTGTAAAATCTTTCCTCGGGATTCAGGCTCGCCGGTCTGGCTGATGTGAGAGATGGATGATTCTCGGCCTGTAGGGAAAATCCACTCTCTCCTCCTGACGGACCGTGTGCCTTTTTTTCAGGTCACCTTCAGACCCGACTCCTTCACTGCCGAGGTGCACGATGAACACATCAGAGGAGTTCTGAAGGTAAGAGCAAACATGCTGCGTCAGCAATGTTACAGGCTTACAAAAAAAATTCCAAGCATCTTTACATTAATCACATTTGTTAAACTCTTTAAAAAATGAAAACTCTCCTGAAGTGTTGTACTCTATACAGCGTGTGTGCTTTTCCTCTCTTCATTTAACATTTTTTGGGATGCTGTTGGTGTTTTGTATAATCCTCGGTTTCATTTTGCATGTTGTGTTAAAAGATTAGTTTCTTTTATTTCGATGAATAATTCAAATACAGTCTTCTGGCAAAGCCGGAGTTGTTATGAATATGATTGCGATCATTCTGTCCGGCAGCTGTCTTCATCAGAAAACATCTCAACAATGTCTGGCAGGAATGTTTGCTTCCAGCACTTACAACATAAAACAAATATATTCATAAGTCTTTTCACTGAAACATGACAGACTGTAATAGATACTGAAAGGATTGATGGCCAGACTAACGTTCCAATTAATATCAATCAAACTGCAGTTGGTTTGTTTTGATTTAAGCCATAATGACTCAATAACTCAAAAAATACAGCTAACTAACACAATAAAAACATGATAACATCATAAAAAACTTGATTTTTGAAAAATTGTAATTTTTTCAAAATCTCATTTTGGAACCAAACTCTTCAATGTTGTTAAAGATGTCTGTTCGACCATATTGCATTCATTTTTTTAGCATCATGGTTTTATTGTAATGAGAGTTACGCCAAAGTCCGTTTACGGAAGTCGTGCCACTCGGCGGCCATGTTTGCAACGCCACACGTCATAGCAAGACAACACTCCTTTCTCCTTGAATGGTGGAAGGCAGATATTTCTAAAATCGCTGGCAAAAATCACAATTAAATAGCATATTTCAATCAACGATTAAACATGACGTGAACTGTATCATAACTTCGGTTTGCTAAGTTTTTAAATTGCGTTAAAAATCACCTTTTTCGAGGTCATTTCAGCTACTGCGCCCGCGCCTCACATAAGCTCCGCCCCCAGAGAATCCTTAGTGTTGATTGAGGATTGATTGGATCGTTCTACTGGAAGGCGGGGCTTTCTTCGCTAGAGTGGCCATGTTGCGCGTTGCATTCCTCTCCATTCATTGTATTGGCAGTGGCGCATCTTGTTAATATAGATTATCTTTGGTTAAGCACATTTTTAATTCGTGTTCCTGAAGCGTCTCACAAGATTCACCTGCTTATACACCTCAGTACCATGGTAATACTGTGGTTTGTGTATATCATGATCACAATGGTGTACCACCGTGTTTATAAATGTAATATTACAGTATTTACAGTACAGGGGAAGCATGACAGATGTCTGTAAAGTCAGCATGTCTGGAGTTCTGTACGGCGAACAGAATGAACGTCTGTGGATATGTCAGGATGATGTTTGGTGTTGTTTTTGGTTGTAGGTGGGTGCGGTTGTGGAAGCGAGGAATCAGGATGGGATCTACCAGGAGGCCATCATCAATAAACTCACAGATGCCAGTTTGTACACTGTCGGTAAGCACAGCATTTCACAACAGTTGCTTACATTTCTCAGTCGAAGATGAAAACCTGACGTTATTATGATGTGCTTTAGTTTATAACGGCTTACGTGTGTCTGTGTGAGAGAGAGCAGGACTCCCGCGGGTCTTTAAGAAGTCTAATGACCTTTAATACGTCTGCTTTTTCTGCTAGCCCTTACATTTCGAGACTGAACATCTGAACCAGAAATATAGCCGTTTAGTCTGAGTCTGAGTTTTAATTTAGCTTTTGTGAACGATTTGGCTTTAGTTATGCAGTCTTTTAAGTCATTGAATTCATCAAGTGTAAGACACTGAAACGGTTTTTGTTACCATATAAACATAAAAGGTGTACCGAGTGAAACATTTAAAGTCCCAGTGAACTAAAAAATTACAATTCCTATTTTTTCATGAAATATTGCAGTGTTTATAGTAAATAGTTGATCATTGTGGGTCATTATCTTTTTAAAAATCGTGTGCCCTCATAATCTTCAGTTAAAATCTGAAAATGCACTTCCTTTCTGTAACGACTATCCATCTCAAATGATGCAAGTTAGACGGCTTGGGCGGAGCATCCGTTAACTCCTCCCCTTCAACTGTCAGTCTGCTGCCAGTTCCATTTCAAAAATGCAACAGCTGTTTTTATACATCCAATCAAATCGCAGAGAAAGACGAAAGCCACACCCACAATTTATATCATTCAAAATTGCATTTCGCGGAAGTAAAAACGATCGCAACTTCCGGTTCACAGGGACTTTAAGAGTATCATCCTGTGTTTGTGTTAATAACACCTCTCCTTTCAGTGTTTGATGATGGTGATGAGAAGACCCTCAGGCGTTCATCTCTCTGTCTGAAAGGAGCGCGTCACTTTGCGGAGAGCGAGGTGAGTCTTTTTTGTGCTTTTAAAACAAAAAAAATGCTAGTGTCATTGTAGTCTCAGTCAGACAGACAGATGCGACAGATTTTTTAATGTAAAACTACGTTAAAACAAACATTTGAAAAGTGTTTGACTGTCAGGAAGCGTGTCACATCACTGTGTTAAACATGGGCCGGTGTGACCGTGTGACGATGTGTACGACGAGTAAATCATATCCCTGCTTCATCTTCCAGACGCTGGACCGGCTTCCTCTGACTAACCCCGAACACTTCGGCACGCCTGTCATCGGCAAGAAAAGAAACCGCGGGGGCCGCCGCTCCAATCCCATGTGAGTGTGTTTTCTGTCAAAATAAAGAAGCTGGATAAAGAGCATGACATCACAGAAGAGAAAGCGTTTGCAGGTGTGGTCAGTTGTATATCCTCACCAACATAACTGAATGAATTCTCGTGGTGCGTAAAGCGGCGTAAAGACACTGTACACCTGAAGTATGTGTGTGTGTCTCTGGCCTGTCGCTCCGAGGAAGCTGAGGATCCCGTCTGGGAATACAGATTACACTGTGATTGCTGTAGTAAATTACCAGAACATTTTGAAGCTGATTTTTTTCCCTTCAGAAATCTACACTATGAATGTGGTTTTAAAGCGTTCAGATACAAGCAAATTTGACCGTGTGTTGTTTGTTTTCTGTTAACACGTGTCATTTCTCCTTACAGTCAAGAGGAAGATCCATCTTCATCATCCAGTGAGGAAGAGGAGGGAGATCAGCAACAGAATGAAGAGCTGTATGGTAAAGCGGTGTGTGTGGATGCAGTCATAACCGCTGACAAGAAGAAAGGCTCATGGTATCCCGCTCTGGTGAGTCACTAAAGCCCGTGGTATACTTCTTTTTTTTACGCCGAACGCACAGCCTTGCAAAGTATACTTCCATCAAATCATACGCATACACACGGGTTTTGACGCGTGCGCATTACGACATATTGCAATACCTCTCCGGGCCTACAGGGGTCAGGTGTTCTTCTACTACCTTGAATCGATGCTCCCAGGACACGGTTGCCACCTGGTGGTTTAACTAATTACTGCAAGAAATGGAATGCGCATGCACGTCGTAACAAAATTCTGGCGGTGTGCGTACTATTTTGACGATGAAATTTGCGCCATGCGCACTGTACGGTGTCCCTCGCGTACGCGTAAAAAGGGAATTATACTTCATGCTTAACACCACATCTTTTGATTAAAGGTATACTGTGTTGTTTAAGTGTGATGCATGAATGAATCGTAATATTTTAAAAGGTTTATTAACCCTGCTGGAAGTGCACTTGACAAACATCTACTAATCATAAGACCTTTCAAACTCACTTTAAGTTTTTTTTTAAACTTTCTATTGGCTTTATGCCGAACGCCACACGCAGAAACCGGAAAACAAGTCTCATGGCATTCGGTTTAAGTCTTTTGTATGCGCTTCATTACATAAAGAGCCGTTTTACTCAAAATGCCTGTAAATTAGCGACCAAAGATTATCTAAATCGATGCCCATCACATAAAACAGATTGATGTATAAAAGTTTTTTTCTTCTCACAGACAGTTAAATATTAAAATAGCACAAAACGCCCAAAAAATGGAAACGTTAGGAGAAACACTCCTAACACCCCATCCACCCCTCATCCTCTGTTGTCTGGACAAACCGAGTCCCGTTTCAAAACTTAACACCATTGGTAGAGCTAGAAGTCGCCATATGGGATCGATCAAACACAATATTTAGAAAGCATCGAGTCCATGTTTATAGTTTTAAAAGGCTTGTTTTTAATCCATAAAAAAGATACAAAATATTAAATCTATATGCAGTGCATTATGGGAAACACTGTGATCTTTAGTAGATATTTACGTAATACTAAAAGCATAATCATTTATTCATCCTCATGTCATGTCAAACCTGTATGAGTTTCTTCTGCGGAACACAACAGAAGATATTTTGAAGAATGTTTATAATCAAACAACGCTGCACTCCATTGACTTCCATTGTGCGAACACATCACCACTGAGACATTTCTCAAAATATCTTCTTTTGTGTTCCACTGTAGAAAGACTCGCATACATACAACCACATGATGGGAATTAAAAACAGGATTTTTATTTTTGGGAGAATTATCTCTGTAAGTCCCAGATCAATGTGTGCTGGTATACTTCGATGTTACGCTAATGGTCTGCTGTCTCTGTCCGAATGGTGTTCCTCGTTTGCATGTGAGGTCGCACAAACTGGGCGCTGTCCCTTTAAATGTCCCTGTTCTCTCTGCGTGACTCCGCCCCCAGAGTTGTTATTCTTGCCATATTATGTAGTGTGTGTCTCTCTCTCTCTGGCCCCTCCTGACGGCTCTCAGCGGAACGACAGCATGGAGTAAACTGAATGAGTGTTCAAATGCATCAGCCTTGTATTAACACGTGACTGTGACTTACTGTATGAAGATATCGTTATATTTTTATCAGACCTTAATTCGATCATTGATGTTTCCTATTATTAACTATAAAATATTACATCACCAATGATTTATCCCAGTCGATGAGAAGGTTAGCAGTCACGAGACGGCACGTGCAGCCTTGCAAAAAAGCAAAATGTTTTGATTATCCCCCCGCTGACCTATCAGATGACACAGTGTTTCCCACAATGCATTGCGGCACATAACACTATTAAACACAAAGCTGTAGTTTGTGTCCAGTACTGAACTCTATTGGCGTGAAATGTCTGAATGTTCAGTTATTTCTTTAGATGTAAAAGTAGTTTTTGAACGCTGAAATGGCTTCAAAGACAAAATAACGTCTCGTTTCATTCGGGTTCTTCTCATTCGTGCGCTTATCTTTCTGTTTCGTGTGTTTAAAGGTCATCTCTCCTGACTGTCATGAAGACGTGACGTTGAAAAAAGACAACGTTTTCGTTCGCTCCTTCAAAGACGGAAAATTGTGAGTAACTAAAATGATTTCAATGTTTCTATATTTCTCTTTGAGCTTTTTTTATAGTGACATGTATTTGATCTATTTTGTAGTAAAACACATGAATAGTCTTTATTAAATTGAACATTCTTATTTCTAAGTCATTCTGAGATTCAGCATTTCTTCAACATGTGTTTGTCATGTTAGTCATGTTGATAAAGCTGCAGAAGTACAGCATCATCTGTTTTGAGACGTGTGACCGCACATACTTACTGCCCCCCCTAGTGTCCGTGTTTGTGCACTGATGACATCACTGCGGATCATGTGGATTAACACATATATAAACACAGACTAAACCATTACATGATTCTGAATGACATCTCTATCAATATACAGTGACCCCTAAATGTGTTTGGACATTTAAATCGAACATAAATAACACCGTAAACCATTTATGAGCTCATATCCACTAACCGCATGTGAAGTGAGATGAGATGTGTGACAAACAGATCATCTATACATCACACACTGACCTCCTGAAACAACACCGGTCTGTGATGTTACAGGAAACTGGAGTAGATGTTTGGATTTGTTATTAATTCTTAGTCGTTTTTTAAAACAGAACCTCGTGTGTACAGTGTCTGAAGATGTTTGACATGCTCAGAGCTGATATCATACCTCAGACACTTTAGAGAAAAAATCGTTCGAGTCACATGTATTCGAATATCTGCTCAGTTCTTTGTGAATGTCATGTGCTTAGAGAAATGTGTGTACTCAACGCAAGCTGTGATGATGATGATGTCATTCTAGACACGTGTTGCTGATGTGAGCTCGGTGACACGCATCGACACAATCAGTGCAGATACACTCAACAGTCTGTTAGAAAGACAAGTCTTGTTTATTTTCAAGCATAGACATCCATTGATCTGCATAAACTGAAAATAAGTAAGGGATAATCCACAGCCAGCTGTGCGCTAAAGTCCCAGTGAAATAAAAAATGACGATGCCCATTTTATCATGAAATATTGCAGCGTTTATTGTAAATAGTTGATCAATGCGGGTCATTCTCTTTTTAAAATTCATGTGCCCTCATAATCTTTAGTTAAAATCTGAAAATGCACTTCCGTCATTAGGACGATCCATCTCAAATGATGCAAGTTAGATGGCTTGGGCGGAGCATCCGTTAACTCCTCCCCTTCAACTGTCAGTCTGCTGCCAGTTCCATTTCAAAACGCAACGCTGTGTTTATACATCCAATCAAATCGCAGAGAAAGACGAAAGCCACGCCCACTGTTTTTCTAATTCGAAATTCCATTTCACTCGGAAATGCGTCAAAATACGGAAGTAAAAACGATCGCGACTTCCGGTTCTCGGGGACTTTAAAGGGTTTTAAAGCATGATGTGGAGGCCAAGAACCACCCGACGCGAAGCTAGCTGTGGATTATCCCGCTTACACCGTGGTCATTTGACAAGTTAAAGCTTTTATTGATTGCAATTTTAGATCGAAAATGTGAAAAGGACAGTTATTTTGTCAGTTCATTTCAAATGTAATCAAACTGACTGGAGCTACCCGTTTTAATGCACACCTTCCAGCCAATCAGAATTGAGTATTCAAACAGACCGTGGAATAAAAACACTTGTTTTGTTACAGCTACACGGTGTTCCGGAAAGATGTTCGAGAGCTGAATGAAGAGAAGATTCCCAAAGCAGACGCAGCGCTCAAACCAGGTTAGAACGAGTACACACACACACACACACACAATATTGACTTCCATTAATAAGTCATGAAATGCCAGAAATCCTGAAGTGTTTCATATTCATAAAAGGATGTGAAAATAATAGGAGCTTCTGTGATCATGCTGTATTTTTGAATGAGGAGATGATGATGATGATCCTCAAGATGTTCGAGATGTCGTTTTACTGCTCATGATATTCATCTGGTTCATCTCAGCACTGTAGTTATAATGTGCTTTTATACCAGATAAACTCTCAATTAACATTCATCTTTTTAATACTGTTTATTAATAGTTTGTACAACGTGAAACCACGCTTCTGGTATTAAGGGAGTAGTTCACTATAAAATGAAAATGTCACTCGCCCACGTCACACAAGACGTCCGTGTGTTTATTTCTTCTGTCGAAAACAAATTGAGGATTTTGAGGAAATTTCAGTTTGCACATGAACTGACCATTTTAATAAACGATAATCTTTATCGATAAAAAAGACATATAATGTGTATATATATATATATATATATAATGTACAGTATATATAACATAGACATGTCATTCAACATCCAAGACTCCACACTTGTAAACACTGAGTCGGAACGTCCACTTACGTCACTTGTATGAAAGTGAAAACTCTGTGTGTGACAGCGTTAGACGCGGCCTGTGAGTTCCAGCGTGACGGCACTGTGCCCAGCACATGGAGGACAGAAGTGAAGGACGAGAGCTCCAGCAGTGAAGAAGATGCTGAAGAAGAGGAGGAGGAGAGAGAGGAAGAGGAGGGCAGCAGTGAGGAGGAGGAGGTGAGACAATGATCTGCTCACACAGAAACCAACACCTACCGCTTAACCAAATAATCAGCCGCTTCATTTTCTATTCATGTGAGGTGTGAATGTTCTGCTGTCAACTGTAAACAATGGCATGGTTACAAGACATGAGACATTCATTTTTAAAGAAGTAAAACCAAGGTGTTGGAAAGAAATCGAGTTCAGTGCTTTATGTGGCACACGTGTGATCAGATTAGCAGATATTTTTATAGACGCAAACGGTGTACAGGATATAGATCTTTGTGAATGATGGGTAAAACACACATCACAGCCAGACAGAGATGTAGCAACACTCATGACATTGCATTGATAAAACATCACTGATAAATAAATAATTCCCTCTGTGTGTGTGTGTGTGTGTGTGTGTGTGTGTGTGTGTGTGTGTGTGTGTGTGGGAGGAGGTGGAGCCGTTCCCTGAGGAGAGAGAGAACTTCCTACAGCAGCTTTATAAGTTTATGGAGGACAGAGGTGAGATGTTTGCTCTGTAGATCTGCAGTTTGATGCGTCATGAATGTGTTTTGCTGTTAGTTCAGTGTGCACTTTTCCACCATATAGCGCCGAACCGTTCTGAAATGGTAACGGTTATGTTTTCACGTGAGCCTGGTTCGGAACATCACGATTATAAACCATTCTCTGCCACCGAATGTTCAGCACAGATGCCACTGAGGATTTGTCACTCGTCGGTTGACTAGAGACCAGTTTCTCTTTGTAGCCAAAATAGGGCGTTATTAAAATAAGAAAATCAAGTTAACTTAGCTAGTTAACACGAGAAACGAAAACGTTTTTCAAGTCAGATCAGTCTCTTGCGTTACCAAGGCAGCGAGTGACGCGTTTGTGTTTTCATTCTAAAAAGGTTCGTTATCAGCCCTGCGGTGGAAATAAACTATTTATGAAACGTCATAATAATAGATTGCTCAGGACAAACACAATTTAATGAATGCACTTTTTAACCATTACACAATGTTATATACAAGATTGCACGGTTTTCTGTTTTTAATATACATATTTCAAATCTGCAGTCATACACAATAACACAGTATTGACACACAGTGGCACAGACCAACATCTCACTTAAATTCACATGTAATGTATTTGTATAGCAATTATTACAAGACTTGGGTCCGATTCACATTTCGCGTCTAAACCGTGCGGAAAACGCGAGCGGCGCCTCACTCTCTTCAAGTGACTCCGAAAAGTTGAACTACTTCCATCTCGATGCGGTGCTGACGTGCCGGACCGCATGCGCATCGCCCCCTATTTGCGCATGCCTGCCGCGCGTCTACATTTAAAATAACGAATATGCACGTGGAAAAGACACGAAATGTGAATCGGGCAAAAATTGCAAAAAATTAGGGCTGTCAACGTTTTTTTTAGATTAACGCGTTAGAAATATTTAACGCAATTAACGCACCATCCATTTGTTTTGACATCCTTTGTCTGGTGTTAAATGATATAATCACGCTCTTATTCATGTAAAGGCTTTTAAACCACTTAAAGGGGTAGTTCACCCAAAAATAAAAATTTACTCATTTACTCACCCTCTTGTCATTTCAAATCTGTATGACTTTCTTTCTTCCGCAGAACACAAAAGAAGATATTTTGAAAACCGTTGTTAACTGGACCCTATTCACTTGCATTGGTTTTGTGTCCATACAAAAGAAAGTGAATGGGGTCCAGTGCTGTTCGGTGACCAACTTTCTTCAAAATACATTTTGTGTTCTGCGGAAGAAAGAAAGTCATAAATCTTTCAAATGACATGAGGGTGAGTAAATGATGACGGTATTTTCATGTTTGGGGAAACTATCACTTTAAGCGCGATTTGAAACGGTTGCTTTGACGCGTTAGGTATAGATAGACAGCTTCTAGCTGTGGGACGCGGCACAACGCAACGCAGCAGCGGTCCCGTCTGGTGTATACAGTCACGGCCTATAGGCTGCGTCACTGAATCTCTGTCAGAATCTCTCAGTATTAAGTTCTCTTTCATGCTTGAATGAACCAAACCACACAAGATTATGCCAGAAAGCCCGCTTTGTTTAGCATTTTCGTAAGCACAGACTTGTTAAATAAAATCCTAAATGAATGCAAAGAGTTGTGAAAATGGGAAAGGGCGTCAGATCTGCGTAGAGAGACGGCTCGTTCTTAAACCTGCTGCTGTGACTACTGTCACTAATGTTCATCAAAGAACAAAAGAAAAGAGGAAATCAATGTGTTTTGTAGCTTTAATGAGAATTCTTCATTTAATTTAGCATTTAGCATTAAAGACTGTAAAGTGTTTGAGAACTTCATTCAATTTCTGTATGTTTCCTACCTGTTAGACATGATAGCTCTCAATTATACTGTTGAATGGCTATAATTAATGCTAAAATAAATAAAAAGAATCAATTTAATAGAGACATAAGTTGCAGAACTAATATCAGAATGTTGGCTTTTATTCATAAAATGATGTTGTTAAAGAAATCTGTTGTTCCTTCAATAATGTGAAATTATTAGAATGTAAAAGTATATTTGAAAAGCATTAATGTTATGTGCGATTAATCGCAGAAAAAATGTGAGATTAATCAGATTAATTTTTTAAACGAGTGACAAAACACAAAAAAACATATTACAATTCATTGTAAACAGAACTGACTGTGTCCAAGTAAAGGCACAATAAGATAATAAAACCATTTACTAGTGTTTAACTCGTACTAACTAACCCGTGTCATCTCTGGCTCTTCAGGAACTCCTATAAATAAAAGGCCGGTGTTGGGCTACAGGAATCTGGATCTCTTCAAACTCTACAGGCTGGTGCATAAGCTCGGAGGATTTGACAACGTGAGTCTGATTCCCTCCCTGTAGAGTTAAACGCTGCCCAAAATCTAGCTTTCGCTCCTCCGTGTGTTTCAGATCGATAGCGGATCCATCTGGAAGCAGGTGTATCAGGACCTGGGCATCCCCGTGCTCAACTCTGCTGCCGGATACAACGTCAAATGTGCCTACAGAAAGTACGGCTCTCATGAGTTACTCCAGCACTGATGAAACATGTTTGCCGTTGATGAGAGGATTCAGTCTGTTACGTTGTCAAATGTTCTGCAGGTACCTGCATGGATTCGAGGATTACTGCGCCTCCACTGGGATCACATTCCGCATGGATCTGCCGTATAAGACAGGCGAGAAGACCGATGTGAAGACAGAGGAGACCGCCGGCGCCAGTAACAGCGTCTCTTCTGGAGAAGAACTGAAGGTCCACAAAGAGCCAGAGGCCTCCGACACGCGTCATGTGCTCAAGGTAATAAAACCTCATCTCACCGTGTGTTACATGAGGTTTCTGTGAGGATGACCATGTGCTTTTTTCATCAGGAGGAGGAGACGGACGCCGCAGGGCCGTGTGAAGGGAAAGTGGACATCAACCGTGCAAATGAAGATGATGATCATCACGCTGCTGCTGATGAAGAGGAGAATGACGAAGAGCTTCACAAAGAGGGCCTGACAGCAGACGGTCCCGTCGCTGAGGGCGGTGAGGAGGAACCCTGCGACGAATCCGACGACAAAGATCTGTCAGGGTAAGTGGAACCTGATCCAGACGGCTGTGTTTGTGGCTCTTTCTCTGCGACTCGCTCGAGCGTCTAAATGAGATTATCACGAGAGACGGTGAGATGTTACTTCAAAATTGAAGTCATGACGTCGTGTGTAACCACGGAAAGGATTTGAGAGAGGAAGGTGATGGAGGACATACGGGAGATGTTGGACTGAGGAAAAGTTTGAACGTTTACTTCATACATGGCATGGTGTGTCAGCTGCACGGCTCTCTTTGTGCTTGTGGTAACAGGAACTTTTCCTTCAGATCTTGTTGCCATCAGATCATTTTAAAGCTGTAATGACAGCCTACATTTATAAAGCGCTGTCATAAGCTTACTGTTTGTTTAATAGGGATGTAACGATTCAGAGAGCCGGTTGAAAATCCATTATTATATGTGATGATTCAAGTCAGTTGAGGCGTTAAAAGAATCGCAGTACATGTTTTGAACAGCAGGTGGCAACCTTGGTAAACGTGGATATTTACATTAAAAAAATTCTTAATTTCTTAACATTCTTAAAAAAAGTCAAAGTTAGGAAAAGCACGGCTTAGTTTGTTTATATTAAAGAGACTTTTGTATTATTCGCTTTTTATTATATTTTTGGAATTTGTTTTAAAACTGCAATTTAATTTTGTTATTTGACATAAAAGATATTTTTATTTTACAAAGAATTGTGCAGTATTAGAGAAATAATAAAAGGGCAGTTGTTAATTTTTGATTTGCCAATTAAAACTCATTCTGTAAAAAATCGTGAATAAAATTGCATCGTGAGATCAGAATCGTGAATCGTTACATCCCTATTGCTTAATGTTTTTTTATATCTAAGAAGTTACAGATGGCAGCTTTAAATCTCAAGAAATTAAATGAAACAAAAGGTTTTCGAGGGAGTTTCTGGTTTGCGAATGAAAATGATTGACAGGTAACACTTTACAATAAGGGGCTATTTGTTAACAATTAGTAAATGCTTTAGCTAACATGATCTAACAATGACTAACAATACTAATACAGCATTTATTCATTTTAATTCATGTTAATTTCAGCATTTACTATACATTATTCAAATCAAACGTTGTGTCTGTTAACACAGTTAATGGACCATGAACTAACATGAATAACTGCATTGACATGAACTAACATTAACAAGGATTAATGAATGCTGAAAAACTCAATTGTTCATTGTTAGCTAATGCATTTAGTCATGTTAACTAAAAGCAGCGTATTGTAAAGTGTTACCGATTGACACAAAAATGTGTGTAGGCTGATGTTTTCGGCAGAACTCTTTTTTTAATATGTGACGCTGGAGCACAAAACCGGTCTTAAGTAGCACGGGAATGTTTGTGGCAAAAGCCAACAAAACATTACGAGTCAAAAAGTTTTTTCTTTTATGCCAAAAATCATCAGGATATTAGGTAAAGATCATGTTCCATGAAAACATTTTGTGAATTTCCTACTGTAAATATATCAAAACTTGATTTTAGTGAGTGGATGCAGCAAAATCGCTAACAAAAATGGCCGGAAACATGCCTACAAACATCACTCGCTGCTGCCCGCTCTTTGAGAATGACCCTCTCAAGTTTGGTTTCTATGTAAAGCTTAGAACTTCTGCTTTCGGGTTCATCTACAGTACTCTCCACTAGGGCTGTCTCGATTATTCAATAATCGTCTCATTGTTTGAGCTCATCGCGATGGTTTCAGATCATCGCAATTATTGCACATCTCTATAGAAGACACTAGGGGGAGCTGCAGTGCATGAGTATTGCATATTTTAGTGTATATATTGTAACTTAAATATGATCATACTGGTAAAATGTACCAACAATCACTTAAAAAAAACGCATGTACCATAAAAACCTGTAGTACAATTTAATATGATTTAAGCTAATCTCAATGTGAAAACCTGCCCACCAAAATTTCATTAACATAGAAGTAATTTTTTAGAAGAAATTTTATTGTAATCTTGCAAGTGAGAAAAAAACAGACTAGAAGCTTTTCTTTGACTGATAGCATTTTAATGCAGGCTTCAATTCATTCCTGATAAAAAAACTCGTTTTACACATATTTGTTGACTGTATTATTGACATGTGATATATGACCTTAAATATATGATGACCCCATTTTTTAAGAGAAAATAAAACAAAGTCTTCTATTCATAACAATATGGTCGTTTCAAAGCCGAATGTATGAGAATTAAATGTCAAAGCCCTGAAACAGACAATTAATCGTCATAATCACCATGATTTATTAGATAATTAATCGTCAGCCAAATTTCATAATCGTGACAGCCCTACTCTCCACAATATTTAGATTTTTTGCACCCTCAGATTCCAGAGTTTCAAATAGCTATAACTCGGCCAAATCCTAACAAATCCTTTATTGTCCTATCCTAACAAACCAGGCATTAATGAAAAGCTCATTTATTTAGCTTTCAGATGATGTCGATTGACCATTATGACTGGTTTTGTGGTCCAGGGTCACGTGTATCTAACTGCACATTGTCCTATACACATCCAGCGAGTGCTCAGTTTGTGTTTTATATGTTGGTTTCGTATATTTTTAGATGTTTATGTTACTGTTTTTATTCAGTTAAAACAAGTAGAAAGTTTGTTTATTATGTTTTGTATTATTTTGCATTGCAGTTTTTGTTGTGTTGTCACATTTAATTCAGACTGCAAACCCTCAGCTCAGGTATAAAGGGCGATGTATGGTCATGCGTAGAACCTACGCCGTAGGCTGTGCGTAGCCTGACATGCACCTCTCCAAAGATGTAACAACGTGCCAACTCAACGCGGACCGCAAGAGCTGTGATTGGTCTGTTTGAACCCCTCCCTAAAGTCAAACGCGTTTCCGAATGAATTATCGAAGTAAATTATTTGTTCTTCTGTATTTAACGTCTCAGGCTGCAATAAAAATCAGTCCCTGCAGGATTTTGCGATCGCAGAATTTAACGCATAATTTTGAGATTGTCGCAGATTTTGGCCGAAGACGCACCATGTGACGTCATCGCATCGCACATTCTGTCAAAACCTGTTCCTAAAGTCAAGCAGAGATACTTATAGAAGGGTCTGTAACGCTTACAATTTGCTAACAACATCCATTGCCATCTATTTTTAAAAAACTAGCCTCTGCTCTCCTTTCCTTCGTTCTGCTGAGAAAATAAAACAAAGTCTTCTATTCATAACAATATGGTCGTTTCAAAGCCGAATGTATGAGAATTAAATGTCAAAGCCCTGAAACAGACAATTAATCGTCATAATCACCATGATTTATTAGATAATTAATCGTCAGCCAAATTTCATAATCGTGACAGCCCTACTCTCCACAATATTTAGATTTTTTGCACCCTCAGATTCCAGATACACCCTCAGATAGCATTAGCCGCTACGCTTGTTTGGCTAAAAGTTGCAGGTTAGTGGCTTTGAGTCAAGTCAGCCTCAGCGATGTGTGTCACGTTCTTAAACATCACACCTGGAAACAACATAAAGCCATCTGATCTATGAAGAAAGCTGTCGTGTTTATTTCGGTGCCAATGAACATTCTTCACAATCAACTAAACTCTGATTTCTTAAAAGTATGCGAGGTTCGTGGCATAAACTCATAGCCTAAACGTTATCGCAGAGATATTTCCACAACCATAAACATGAAGCGGCATGAAACCAAACGTGATTGGTTGCTTGACCTGTCAGTCAAAATGGCCTTAAAGCACCGTGGCCAAGGTTTCCAGACAGGGGCGATTCTAGGGTTTCAATATTAGGGGGGCTCAGCCTCCAATGAGGATATAAATATATATATATATATAGCCACTCTCTAAGCACCACATACTGTATACATTACTCAAATAAATCATTAAGAAAGAATATGCAGAAAAGCATAAAGACAAGTTATTGTTATTCAAATGAATATCTCATTAATCGGTCAATCTGCAACATTTATAATTCAAAGCCACAAATCCATATAATAAATGTCCCAATCAACTGCTGAGTCATTATTTAGTAGGAATAACTTGATATGTTTCCCTTTCGTTCATTCTGATCAGCACGATTGCTGTCACTCCTGTGCATGAGTGCGTGTTCATCTATCACGTCCACAATATGTTTTAAATTAATAATACAAATACTGAAGCGTCTGAAAAATGACAAAGAGCTTCTAGGTACACTTTAGTTTCATCAGAACTCCGAACAATGAATAACACACACAGGCTGAACTACAGTAAGTCCATCTGTCCGTCGTCTTCCCGGGCCGCTCAAAACTACCGTCAGCTCTCTGTAGCTAGGTGCAGAAAATCAAACAGCACATCATCATGAATGACACGTTTCTGTGCGCTACAACACCATCATGATCGTGTTCTAAAGTATGACGTCATTGGTGTGAAGTGCTTTCATTTCGCTGGAGGAAACATAAACAACTAACGTTACTTAACGAGGGGTGACCGCAGACAAAATGTTTTTACAGTGGATGGGAAAGGGTCTCGTATCGCTCCCGCATCATATTAAGATGCATTTATAACAAAGAACGGCAAAGATGCAGATGTCATGTTAATGCGCACACCTCGTAACGTTACTCTGCTTATGACGTTCACTGCTGTACTGAAGAATGCGCTAAATAACGCAGCCTAACGCCGTTTACATAATAAGAGTTTTAAAGGGGACTATAAAGCGATCTCCAATTCTTGTACAGATTACATTATTACTCACAATATTTTAGGGGGGCTAAGTTAGAATTTTAGGGGGGCTTTAGCTCCACTAAAAAGGGCCTAGCAACGTCACTGTTTCCAGACCTTCAGTATGAGTCTGCTGCATGCCTTGTAATCATAGGAAATGCATAAATAATGTTTTCCAAGGTGGTCGTTTTAAAGAAGAACCCTATTTGCCAATTCAAGTAGTATTTTTAACTTTTCAGTAAAAAACCCCACAAAATTTGAATAAAGCCGCTGCAAAATTAAGCATTTTTGGCCGCAGAAATCCCCGCAAAATCCTGTGGGGACTGAAAAGTGACTGTTTACTTGCTGCTATCACTGCTAATGCTTCTCAGACAGCTTGCACAACGAGCTGCTTCTTCTTCGGCTCTTGTCTCGGTTACACAAGCAACACGCGCGTGGACACTGACGCCTAGTGGTCATTGCTTGTCGACGCGGACACTGACGCACAAGTATAGTAAATGAAAACCGGTGCGTAGGTACTATGCTCGACCATAACTTGCTCTTAACACACATGGCTGCAGAATGAAGTCACTTTATTTTGTGTGTAAACCTGCTGATTCAGTTCAGATTCAGTCTGTGAGTTGATTCAGTGCATGTGTGAACTCCGAGACTGCATGTAGACTGAAGCTTGTGGTGTTTCTCTCTCTCTCTCTCTCTCTCTCTCTCTCTCTCTCTCTCTCTCTCTCTCTCTCTCTCTCTCTCTCTCTCTCTCTCTCTCTCTCTCTCTCTCTCTCTCTCTCTCTCTCTGTCTCTCTCTCTCTCTCTCTCTCTCTCTCTCTCTCTCTCTCTCTCTCTCTCTCTCTCTCCCTCTCTCTCTCTCTCTCTCTCTCTCTCTCTCTCTCTCTCTCTCTCTCTCTCTCTCTCTCTCTCTCTCTCTCTCTCTCTCTCTCTCTCTCTCTCTCTCTCTCTCTCTCTCTCTCTCTCTCTCTCTCTCTCTCTCTCTCTCTCTCTCTCTCTCTCTCTCTTTCAGTCCTGTGTTTCATAATCAGGCGTGATGTTAGTTGTGTAGTTGTTCAGAGTTGTGTTCTGGCACTTGAGTGCTTTGCTTCCAGAAATCTTTCCTGAAGTGTCTTTTGTTCTGCTCTGGCTTTGTTCGTGAGTTGATTTGTGGACGATGTCACACATTTGCTGAAGCGGCCGAACGCTGTACTTATTATTCACGCTACGGTTTTGGCACAAAAGAAAAATGATGTTTTATTTGAGATGTGAGTTTGCAGTCTGAATTAAATGTGATGTGGACGACTGTACGCTGTCAGATAATACAATCACAGTAAATGCACGACATGCGATGACCTCATTTGCCATCGCAGTACTCCTGCTGCCGGAAACAGATGCATTATGTATCTGTGCCGAAGAGGTGTTCAGTAAATTACCACAAGTGCCTTTAGTTTGCTCGCTAATGTTTTTACATAATTCTTTCACATATATTTGTGTTTGTTTTTGTTAAGCTGCTTTGCATCTTTGCTTATCGCTCATGTAGAAATTGCTCAGAAGTGAACCAGGGTCCTGCCTAACCTCACCTCAGCTCACTGTATCTGCACTAGTCTAGAAATAAATCTGCTGCTCACTAACCAGACAAGATGAGAAATGAAGTGTAGTTAAGTTTAGTGTGTGTTTGTGACTTGCCCCGACCTGCTAATGTGATCCTGCTGAACTATCAACCTTCACACACAAAAGCATTCCGATTTTCACACACTTTTATAAGGTTTTAAAGTCCCCGTGAACCGGAAGATGCGATCGTTTTTACTTCCGTGTTTTGACGCATTTCCGAGTGAAATGGAATTTCGAGTGAGAAAAATAGTGGGCGTGGCTTTTGGCTTTCTCTGCGATTTGATTGGATGTGTAAAAACTGGCAACTGGAACTGGCAGCAGACTGACAGTTGAAGGGGAGGAGTTAACGGATGCTCCGCCCAAGCCGTCTAACTTACGTCATTTGAGATGGATAGTCATTTCAGGAAGGAACACGAAATCTAAAAAGAGAATGACCCACATTGATAAACTATTTACTATAAACGCTGCAATATTTCATGAAAAAATGGGCATCGTCATTTTTAATTTCACTGGGACTTTAAAAGGTTAGTTCAGCAAGACATGAAAATTGAAAATTGTCTTCGTTAATCGCCATCATTTTCCTTCCAAACCTATAAGATGACTTCAACGGCAAAACAAAATGTGATTCAGAAAGCTAAATTTGTCATAAGAATAACTCTTGACGATCAGTGAAGTTTCTCATTCGTTTCACATGAAGTGTTTTAAAGTGTTTTAATGATGGGTTTGGAAGGAAGTGAAGATGAGTAAACCATGACAAGGTTTTCATTTTTATGTCAATTATTCCCTGAAGCAGAATCTGGCGGCGGTTTTAGACTCGTTTACATCTAGTTTAGATTTAGACAGTCGGCTGATGACCCCGTAATGTCTTCCTCGTCCCACCAGGAGGATTGTTAGAACGCTCTGACAGGGAAAGAGGAGGATAATGAGCTTGGCGGGTGTTTTTTGGGGCGGTTATAAAGTCTAGGGTCAGAACACAGGAGGAACTGAATTGTCTTTCTTGCAGGGATGTCAGCAGTCAGGAATGGGAGGAAGGGGAAGAATTTGAGTGTTACCCTCCTGGGATGAAGGTGCAGGTGAGATATGGGCGAGGCCGAAATCTGAAGACGTACGAGGCCACTGTGAAAGATGCAGACCTGGAGGGGGGACAGGTGCTCTACCTGGTGCACTACTGTGGCTGGAACATCAGGTAAGGCAGGACCCTGGGAAGTCATATGACATCACGTTTAACAAAACCTGTCGCTTCTCTCGTGTGCCGTGGTTTGTTCTGGACGGTCTCGGACGGTCTGGCTGATGTCGAAAGTCAACCACAGTTCAGGGACGTGTGAATTGATGCCACAATAATAGAATTCATTCATTTACATGAAGAAAATAACCATCATCGTACAGCTTCATATCGTTGTGTTCGTTTCACGTTCAAACGCAGGCTTCTTTAAAGAGGTGGACGGGCTTTTTGTGTATATTTTGTGGGTGACAGAGAGTCAGGTGTTTGTTTGTTTTATTACGTGAATAAAGGAATGATTTCTATCACACTTGACCGTACACTGGCATTATTTTGTTAGTGAGTTTTTGCCGATAATAAGGAGTTCTGACACACATCAGAAGTGAATTAAACAGAGATGCTGGATTTGTGTCAGGTGTATTTGCGTTGAGATTGTATTTTGTGACGTTCTGTGTGATGGATGGAGGTTTACAGGAAATCTGTGTTGCTTGCTTGGATTGTTGTGGAAGTTGTTGTGAAGTGAGTCTGGATCGACGTGAGAAGTTGTCCGAACGTGTCTGTCGTACTCTTCTATACAATGGATTCAGAATAAGATTAAAGGGATACGTCACCCAAAAATGAAAGTTCTGTCATCATTTACTCGCCTTCGAGTTGTATCAAATGTGTATAAATGTCTTTGTCCTGATGAACACAGAGAAAGATATTTGGAAGAATGCTTATAACCAGACAGATTGACTCCCATAGTAGGAAAATAAACAATGGTAGTCAAAAGTGTCCCAGAACTGTTTGTTCTGTTGAACACAAAAGACAAAGTAATTTTCCTACTATGGGGGCGAGATCTGTCTGGTTACAAGCATTCTTCCAAATATCTTTCTCTGTGTTCATCAGAACAAAGACATTTATACACATTTGGAACAACTCGAAGGCGAGGAAATGATGACAGCATTTTCATTTTTGGGTGAACTGTCCCTTTAAGTGATTTTTCTAGATCTTTTTTCCAGAAAAACGTTTTGGTTGTTTTAAGGTTTCAATTCTTAAGATTTTGTCATTCTTGTAGATTCTGTACCAAAGCAGATGTGTTGATGCTAGAAATGATGAAATCACTCCTTGAAGGTTGAAATCTGTCACGAAAATGTCCAGGTCATAATCCACCATGAAATAAAAAAGAAACATGAAATTAAATTCAAGACAACGTCAGAAACACATTTTTTTTTCAAATGAAAAACATTTATATTGATATTTTATATTTTTTACTGTAAAAGGTATATTTTTTTGATTTATGGCAATGACAGTCAAGGTCAAGATCAGAATTGTTTGATTGTTTGATTTGGAATGATGTTGTGAAGTGTTGAACGGTCTTTTTATCTCATGTAACAGATATGATGAATGGATCCGAGCCGACAAGATTATCAGACCAGCTACTAAGAACGTCTCTAAAATAAAACATCGCAAAAAAATAAAGGTACGCTGCGACATCATCAGGCACTTATTCTGACCTTAAGATTTGTTGTGAAAGCTGTGTTTAAATGCAGACGTTTCTTCATCATGACAGAATAAATCCGAGCGAGAGCGAATAGAGAGACTGACAGACAGAGATGATCTTCCTCCATCAAAGAATCGTGTCGGTCGATTGTCCAAAGCAAACACCGGCAGTGATGTTTTCTCCAAGCTGGAGGAGTGTGAGGATAATGAAAACCAGCAGACGCCCGACAAGACAACAGAGATCACGTCCATCCTCAACGGACTCCCGGGTACCTCAACATTCACATTACATCATCATTATTCTGTTTTTATGGAGATTTATTGGTCATCAGGTGTGTTGGGATGTAGTCTAGCGGTGCAGCAGAATGAATGTTTGTTGTTGGTGTTTACTGTAGCGTCTGAGAGCTCGACAGACGACAGTGAACGAGAAGAGGATGGTGAAGCCGATCACGATGAAGAGCAACGCGGTGGACGATCAAGCCTTCGGAAAGGAGTTCGTCTGGAGCCGCCGCGTGCACCACAGCAGTGGAAGAGCGGCGGTCCGTCAGAGGGATTTAAAACGCCGGCAGGTGTGGACAACACCCATGAACTGACCGTCCGCGACTGCCCGGAACCAGCCAAGAGGAAGGCACAGTTTGAGTCGGAGGTGACCAAAAAGAAAAAAGCAGAAGCTCTAGGAGAGCGCACCTTGAAAAGCCAAACGAAGGGCAAGAGCAGAGGATCCAGGGCGAGCGACTGGCTACCCGGCAGTTCACCCAAAAAACTGGAAGAGCGAGGAGCCGGAGAAGATGGAGGTCCTCAGACGTGTAGCAGCTCTGAAGACGAAGCCGATCCTTCAACAGACGCTCGGGCCAAAGAAGAGCCCAGAGGACATTCCAAAACCAAAACCTCCTCGTCCAAGAAGTACAACGGCCTCAAGGAGAAGAATAAAGCCGGGTGTTCAGGATTCTGGGACGTCCCGGAGAAAAGAGCCAAAATGTCGGCTGGGACGGAGGAGAGGGCGCCCAGCTGTCGGACCAAAGGCCAGAAGGACGTTTGGTCCAGTATTCAGGTTCAGTGGCCCAAGAAGACTCTGAAGGATCTGTTTTCAGACTCGGACACCGAGGCGGCTAACTCTCCTCCCCCTGCGGTGACCGCCCCGAATGAGCCGTGCACGGAGCCCGCAGGGGACGACGAGAACGGTGAGGAACAGCAGGAGACGATCCCAGGAGAGCATCCCGGTAGCGGCACCAACTCTGTGCTCAACACGCCGCCCACTACACCCGAGTCTCCAGCTGTGGGCGAGGGTCCCGCGGAGGTCCTGGCTGAGGTCCGGCCGTCCTTGCCGCCTGCCAGCCCTCAGCCGGGACCTCTGGTTGAGGAGAGGACGGGGGGACGCAGCGAGTCGGACAGCAGCACGGTGGAGGTGGAGAGTTTGGCTGGAGAGATCCAGGAGATGCATCAAGAAGAGGGGGAGGCGGGTTCTCCCTCCAAAGCTTTTGATGGCAATCTGTCCTGCAACAGTAACAGCAACTGTAGTGTGAGTCTGAGTCACAGCAGTCTGCAGGAGAGCGATCAGAAAGCCAAAGGTAAATGCAACATCATCTCAGAGAGAATTTGAAGACATTGTAGTGATGCGAAGACTTGGGTTTGAAACACTAGATAGCACCATGATGTTGACTTTTAAGTCACGGATCTTCAAAGAGAAGACCTTTAATGTAGTGAAGATTTAATGCGTTTCAATCGGCCTCTGTAGACTGTGTGTGATTCCTTTAAAACTCAACATAAATGTTTCAAACCTTATTTACGTCAAAACTGCTGCATTCTGTATTTAATTGACTATTTAGCATTAAAGACTGTATTTGTGTTTGAGAACTTCATTCAATTTATGTACATTTCCTACCTATTACACACGATAGCTCTCAACTATACTTTTGAATGGCTATAATTAATGTTAAAATAAATAAAAAGAATCAATTTAATAGAGACATCAGTACCAGTACTAATATCAGAATGCTAGCTTTTATTCATAAAATGATGCTGTTAAAGAAATCTGTTGTTTCTGCATTAATTTGAAGATTAAATGTGAAATTATTAGATGTAAAAGTATATTTTAAAACATTAATGTTATACAGAGAAAATCTCATGATCAGCGGACTGCAAGAAAGTTCCTACAGTTATTTCCCCCTAATTCTTACTTCAAGGGATTCATGTACTGAACATTCAGAATGACCTTGAATGATTTATTTCTCTGGTTTCTGTCACAGCGTCGTCCGCTCAGAAGCGTCACAGGGATTCTCAAGGGGGCGGAGCTTCAAAGAAACACAAACGGAGTCATAAGAGCATGAACTTACATCCCAAGAAGAACCGCAAAGCAGGTAAGAGAACAAAGGTCTGCTGGAAGAGTTTGTGTGCTTTAGAGAGAGCACTCTTTCAACTCTTGAGGATCTGTTTCTTGAGTTACAATCAGAAGTGAATCATTCAGCTGCTAAATGAGTTGAGTCAGTAATCGATTCACTTCACGATGAACTGTGATGATGTTGTGTGGTCTCCAGTCATCTGTCACGTCTCCATTAATCATCTCATTACAGTTCAATGACAAACACTTTCTGCAGTTTGATATGAACACGCATCAGAATATCTACTAGCTCTGACCTTTGTGTCGTGTTGATTCACTTTAGTCCAGATTCATATGCAGATGAATTTTGAATAAATATTGTGAATTGTAACATATTTCAGAAAGTCAACTAGTGTTATTTTTTGACTAAAGACAAGTGCTGGATAATCAAAACAACATAAATCACATGTAAACAACAGATTGGTTGGAGTTCTGTCGTAGAAAGAAACCACACAAACCTCTCTCTCTCTCTCTCTCTCTCTCTCTCTCTCTCTCTCTCTCTTCTCTCTGTCTCTCACTCTCTCTCTCTCACTCTCTCTCTCACTCTCTCTCACTCTGTCTCTCTCACTCTCTCTCACTCTGTCTCTCTCTCTCACTCTGTCTCTCTCTCACTCTCTCTCTCTCTCACTCTCTCTCACTCTGTCTCTCTCTCACTCTCTCTCACTCTGTCTCTCTCTCACTCTCTCTCTCTCTCACTCTCTCTCACTCTGTCTCTCTCTCACTCTCTCTCACTCTGTCTCTCTCTCACTCTCTCTCTCTCTCACTCTCTCTCACTCTGTCTCTCTCTCACTCTCTCTCACTCTGTCTCTCTCTCACTCTCTCTCACTCTCTCTCTCTCTCTCTGTGTCATTCATCTATCCTCTCCTCGTCTTCTCTCTTACATCTCTCTCTCTCTCTTCTCTCTCTCTCTGCTCTCCCCCTCTTCTTCCCTCTTCTCCTCTCCCTCCTCTTTCTCCTGTCTCTTCCTTCTCGTCTCTCTTCGTCTCTCTCTGTTCTCTCTCTCTCTTTCTTCTCTTTCCTTTTTGCTCCTACTACTACTCATCTCTCCTCCTCCTCTCCCGTCTTCTCGTTTACTCTCTTTTCTCTCTTCTCTTCTATTACTCTCATTCCCTCTCAGAAACTTTTTCGTTTCTCTATCGTTTCTTCCGTATACAATCTCTCACTCTCATTCTCTCGTCCCTCCGCTCTCTGTCTTCCTAGTGTACTCATCTCGTCTTCTCCTCTCGTTCCTCTTTCTTCTCTTCTCTCTGTTCTCTCTCTTCTCTCGTTCTCTCTCTCTCCTCTCTTTCTCCTGCTCTCGTTCTCTCTCCTCTCGTTCCCTCTCCTCTCGTTCCCTCTCCTCTCGTTCTCTCTCCTCTCGTTCCCTCTCCTCTTGTTCCCTCTCCTCTCGTTCTCTATCCTCTTGTTCTCTCTCCTCTCGTTCCCTCTCCTCTCGTACTCTCTCCTCTCTCTCTCTCCTCTCGTTCTCTTTCACCTCTCGTTCTCTCTCCTCTTGTTCTCTCTCCTCTCGTTCTCTCTCCTCTCTCTCTCTCTTCTCGTTCTCTCTCCTCTCGTTCCCTCTCTCCTCTCGTTCTCTCTCTCCTCTTGTTCCCTCTCCTCTCGATCTCTCTCTCCTCCTCTTTCTCTCCTCTCGTTCTCTCTCTCTCTCTCTCTCTCTCTCTCTCGTCTCATCTGCTCTCTCTCACTCTCTCTTGCTCTCCCTCACTCT